>NW_006262201.1:6465983-6487619 GCF_000493195.1 Citrus x clementina
AGATGCTAGAAATACTGAGATCTACTTTGGTTGTAGTGTCGTGGTACTTGATTTCTGTGCATTTATTTGGGTTTATCTTCATTTTTTGGCACTTTGATACATCTCTTTACTTGATATTGATGTTAAAAGGAATAATTTTGTGATCCAAATCTCTTGGAAGAAATAATGAGTGAGATTATGTGTGAAGTCCATTTTCCTCGAAAAATTGAAATATAGAAATTTACTTTTCTAGTTTATTGACTATGGTGGATTATAATTCTTGATTTTTTCTGTTTTATTTCCTTTTCTGTTTTGTGAAGTAGCTTCCTGATTAGTTACTGTGCCTTTTTCCTATCTATAACAAAGTTTCTCTAAAATTTAATTCATCATTGTTTCACAGGATTTGGAGGCTATTCTTACTTGTATGAGCCACTTTGGTGGGTGGGCATGATAACAAGTAAGTATAATCTGATTAGTTTTCTGACTACTAATCATATATTTTGATTTTGTTTTGAACAGAATATAAAATAGTGCACATATTATGAAATCCTGGCAAAAACTATGAGCCCTGGTCAATAATTTTGTTCTTTATGGGCAACATAGGTTGTGAGAACTTTAGACACTATTGAAGCCCTCATTTAAAATTCTGAGTCAATTTGAATAAAAGTTCCCTATTGATATCTTATCTACAACTTATTTTTTGAATAGCAATTGCAAAGTTAGCTAGAGTTCTCCAATAAACTTCCTATTTGTTTGCAGTTTATAATAGTTTTTTTTCCCTTTTTTTTTTTTTCAAAGAGAACCTAAATTCTAATTCTGATGGTGAGGGCCACCTGCTATTTTACAGTGGTCGTTGGGGAAATTGCAAACTTTGCAGCCTATGCCTTTGCACCGGCAATACTGGTCACACCTCTTGGTGCCCTCAGCATCATTATCAGGCATGATGGAGAGTCCCTCAAAATCTTAATTTGATTTGCTGATGTTGTGTGTTGACCACATTGTTGTCTTGCAGTGCTGCTCTTGCTCATATCATTTTACGAGAGAGACTACACATTTTTGGAATACTAGGCTGTATTCTTTGTGTTGTGGGCTCTACAACAATTGTGTTGCATGCTCCTGCAGAACGTGAGATAGAGTCTGTGATAGAAGTTTGGAATCTTGCTACAGAGCCAGGTACTTTGCTTCCTTTAATATTTGCTCTATTCATCTGTTCTTGCCTTGAAATATCATTATTTAATGGTTAAACTACAAGTAACTGAGTTGAGTGGCTTTTGTTTTCATTCTGTTTCCAGCTTTTCTCTTATATGCAGCTCTGGTCATAACAGCTGTATTTATCCTTATATTCCACTATATCCCGCAATATGGCCAGACACACATAATGGTGTATATAGGAGTTTGTTCCCTTGTAGGTTCTTTGTCGGTATGTATTTTGCACACGGGTACTGGTAACTTTGTAATTGCTATTGTGTTTTAAATAGCATTTACTTCCTGTGTTTATATTCACAGTTTTCTCTTTGACAGGTTATGAGTGTTAAGGCAATTGGAATTGCTCTGAAGTTGACATTGTCAGGAATGAATCAGCTAATATATCCCCAAACATGGGCCTTCACGTTAATTGTAATTGTTTGTGTGCTTACCCAAATGAATTATCTGAACATGGTAATGCCCATTTCTTCTCTATTTTATTTGTTCCTGGTTTTCATCATATAAATATTATTTTGATTTTTGATGTATTTTTTGCAACTTCTCAAATCAGAAAAAATTGAATAGGCAACCAGAGTACTATATCTGTTTTTGCACCCCCAATACAATGTGCAGCTCATTTGATTGTAAATGACATGTTATCCAAGAAAATGACAGATTAAAATGGAAGAATATTTTTCTGAAGTAAAGGCCTTTTGTCCTTTCCTCTGTTAATATATTTCTCAGGGTGCTTCACAGTGCTTCTTTTGCTGATTTTAACAAAGCTGGTGGGAGTCTAATGACCCCTTTTTAATGATAAAAGGAAAAGATATCTTTGGGAAGTAAGCTTGAGGTAGAAAACAAAGGCCTTCCAGATGATTTCCGAACAAAAGAAGGATGGATAGATGCTGATGAGAAAGATCTGGGGTTCGGGAGAATGATCTACCATGTGTTTATTTTGGCTGATAAATTTACATTTGCATTGCATGAAACTTTATGCTTTCATAGTGGATAATGATGGGTCCCATAAAACCTAGGGACATTTTCACAAGCAAGGTCATCGATCTTACTATTCATGTACATGCATCTCAAAAAGGCCATCAAGAGAACTTCTGCACTGCAATGTGACCAAAATGGCTATGGTTTTCTCTTTGTGAATATGTGAAGCTGTAGTGGGGCTTCATGACATTTTTATAAAGAATTTGAGGACTTTGCTTTCCCTCTTTTGGTCTTTTCTAGGTGTTTTCTTATGCAGAGCTGAAAGGTTCGAGTAGTTTCAAGGTTGTCTTGATAATAAAGTGATTGCCCCTTAGTTTCTTGATATCAGCAATGTTACTACCATGCATTGATATTATCATATGGGGGCTTGCAATTATAGATTACAGAGATTTGGATCTTTTAAATATGTTAGTGGTGAATAATGCCCCATTCCGTAAGTATTTCTAGAGAATACCGACCATGGAGATAATGTAGAGTTTTGCGGTATGGAATGGAATTAATCCAGTTGTGGGCATTTGACAGTGGTCTGATTTTGTGTCTCATAGTCTGTGTATGGAGAAATATCTACGTTAGATATGTCCTTGAGGGTAATTTTAAATTCTCGAGCTTAGTGAACCTCTTGTATAATGGAGTTGTGCTGCTGTGGACTTTCTCTCGAGATTGCTTCCCTACCTGCTGTGTTATTGTGAGCTGGGTTCTCTTCGACTTTACAATATGGGAATACTCTTATTGTGGTACTCAAAAGGAGTTATCAGTTTTATGGCTTTACTGCTGGATAACAACAGAAAGATTGATCACCTTGCTGAATGAAAATTCAAATATCTTGAAGGTGGTGTATGAGCCAGGTGATATGGTGCTTTCCATGACAAAATATACGAATATGTTCATGGGAAGTAAAAAATCATTTGGGAAAAAAAAAACAAATGATTTGCAAACCCCTCATCATTGCTATGGATGGTGACAGCTCTTTGGTCTACTTGGTTTTGTATTAGAATTTGTTTGCTGCTATTGACTACTTATAATGTTTTTGTAACCAAGCTTGTGAGACATTTTATGTTCTGTTGGAATAGGTTCAATTGTTTTGTTTGTTCAGTTGCCATGTCATTAAACTTTATTCTCTGTGCTTTTTCTCTGTGGCTTTGATCTATTCTTGCCTACATTTTGATAAGTACTCTCTTGGCATTAACCTGTGATCAACCATCCTCCTTTTCACCAGCCACACAAGAACTTCTTAAAGTTATCTATTTTGTTATATTTCTTATTTATTTATTATTTCCTGTTATGCAGGCGCTTGATACTTTTAACACGGCAGTTGTCTCTCCCATATACTATGTGATGTTCACATCACTTACCATTCTAGCTAGCGTGATCATGTTTAAGGTAAATTCTTCAGCCCGACTGGTAGTAGCATAAAACTCTCTGTTGATTTATGAACATGTTATATTTTATTTAAAGAGTTAAGAGCAGTTACTTTAACATGTTTGTGGATTGAACTTAAATTTACTTATGGTTGAAGATAATTTTTTTCTAATTAGGACTGGGATAGGCAGAATCCAACCCAGATTGTCACGGAAATGTGTGGATTTGTTACAATCCTTGCAGGAACTTTTCTTCTTCACAAAACCAAGGACCTGGGTGATGGTATGCTTCATTTTTGTTCTCATTAGCCCTTTATTATCCATCTTATAGTTGAGTTAAAATATTCCTAAATATGCTATTTCTTGGCTCTGGGACTTTGTTGGCGTGGTCATCACTTGCCATCTTAATGGGCAATAGAGATATTTACTGCTTTGTTTTGACATTCTGGGCATTAAATTCATCACGTCATGAAAACAGGTTCAAGTTTGACACCGTCTATGTCACTACGATTATCGAAGCATGCGGGTAACGACGACTTGGAATCCGAGGGCATCCCTCTTAGGCGGCAGGAGTCACTGAGAACACCGTGATATTCATATATTCTTTGCTTTCATCTCTGCCATTCATACAAACATCAAACTCTGGGGAGGAACTGACATCAACTTGTATTTGGATCCAATCATTTTAATGGTGATCCTTTTTACCGGAAACGGTAGAGGATGATATTTTTGTTTTGCTTGTCCCCTGTTTCGGCTTCACGAAGAGATTCCTAGATTTCAGCTACTGCATATTTTATACCGTTTCTCCCTGGTGCATACAGAAGGGATTGCCAAATGTAATTTTGAGCCTGTTGGTTGTATACTGTATTCTTCCTACAGATGATGTATCACTTGCTTCATTTTGCTGAGAATCAGTGGATATTTTCCCAAAGTTGTGAACTGAATTTTCAGAAATACTAATGAAAGCAAATCTTTAACAAATACGACATTTAACTCTTAAAACTTATATGATCAAATCTTTCAGGTTATGAATAATTTCAGGTACAAGCAAAAGCTATCTAAATTTGTCCTTTTGGCTACAGAAGAGCCATGGTGTTTCCAATATCACAAACATGAAAAGCAAAACTCAACTCTTTTCTCGCACTTATTTTTTGTATTAGAGTATTACTAAAATCTCATCAATAATGCTGCTTCTTTTCCATCGATGGCTGAATTTCTATAATTCTATGGCATCAGCTTATGGTTGCCTGTGTTAACTACAACAAAGTGAATGGTACATCAATCGTTTCTGCTGATGTTTTCTTCCACCAGACAATACAGAAGAGAAAGACCAAATCATCATTGGAATTCCAGAACATCATCTCCCATCACTTTCCTATTTGCTTTAGAAGGCCAGAGACTGAAGCACAATGAGTTGAGTTGTTATTGCATTTCTCACAGCATGACTGCAGCAATTCAATGGCCTTTCGGCACCTACACCAATTCAGAACTTAAATTAACAATGAATATAAACAGAAGTAAAAAAAACTTTTTTTTTGTGGGGGGGGGGGGGGGGTCAAAATGGAAGAAAATGCCGCAACCCAAAAAACCATTGGATGATGCCAAACAATACTTTGGTCTGGACTGACAAAACTTCATCTTCTAAATAATTAGGTAAAATTGCACAAAGCAAAGAGCATGGCTTCAAGGGCAGGCAAGTTTGAAAAGAACATCTAACTTAAGTGAGATAAAAAGGCATTGGTCTACTGGATATAAACTTTCTAATCAACTTGTTATAGGTATATCCACATGTGATGATCAGAATCGAGCATAACTAAGCTTTATCATACATGCACAATAAGAATTGGCACTATGCACACCAATATGTATACAACTAAACCACTTTCTCAGTCCCTCACTAATTCATACTCCTACAAGCACCCACACTTCACCGTTTGATCAGCTGGAAGCTCCGGGCTGTCACAAAACAGTTGTGGCACAGGAAATTTTTTGAGGGGATCACAACACATAAGACAGTCCTCAAAGCTATCTAGCAGGTGAATACAGAAATGATTTAAAAAAAAAAAAAGAAGCCAGCACGACAGTCCCTCAAACATGAAGAACCAACTTTTTTCCTAGTGTAGCTTGTTCTTAATCTTATCAAACCCTCTCGAAAATGATGCCCCATAGAATGTTCACAGGAATCTGGAATCCACCATGCTGAACAAGCTAATGAGAGACAGAGACAGATGCACAATGAGTCAACTGCACAAGGCCATGGCGGCATGCCGCTTGGTTTCCGAAAAACTGAGCGGCTTCACAATTTCAAATAACATTGCGATAATATTTAGCTGGAAACATGTTCATTAAAACAGACGAGTCGGAAGAAAACGGGTAGAATGAAAATTTACAACGTCAAATGCGTAACACCTGGAGCCAGTGGGACTTGACTACTGACTTAGTGACTTCCAACAATAGTAAAACATGAAACAGAGTGACAGATTCACTTGAGAGACAAAAGGAACAACTAAAAAATATCCGAACAACAAGAAGCACCAAGTTTCTTTGTAGGGAGGTATAATTAGAAATTGCTTGGTTTGGCAAGACCCTTATAATAACATTATTAATGAAAAATGAAGCTAAAACTTTTTTTTTTTTGGAGTAGCCATGACATTGACCGTTCATTCAATTTCACATAAATGAAGCCTCCATAATTGACATTACTCTCTTAAAAAAAAAATATGTAACCTATGAAACTAAACATGCCAAAGCATCAAAATCTTTACATTACCTCTTTTATGAAAATCGAATTTCTACAAGCCTAAATTTGTATTCTTTTGATATTAGTGAAAGATTCTTCAATATAATCGAATTTAAATGAAAACCCATATAAGCTCAAATGACGGAGGGAAAAAAAATGTTACCTTTGAGGGAGAAAGTTGTTTTTGGTGAGACAAGCTTGAATGTCACAAGCCTCTTTCTTGCATGGCTCTTTGCTGGGCTGTGCCATCTTTGTTTGATCACCCTTTCTTCGTCTCCCCAGAAACTCACGTTAAGAGAGAAATTGTTCTGGTTTTGTACTTTTAAAGCTCGTATTGAACCGAACCGACCTTCTCAAATTGCCACGTCATTGATGAATTAGTTTATTGTTAACTAATTTTTATTTTAGAAAAACAATTTATCTTAAAGAATTTTTTTTATACTTTTTTAATTACATGAGATTACTGCTCAAAGTACAACTCATATTATTTGAAGTTATAACTGATGACTAACTATATCAATGTTTATGGAGTTCTGCTCATATTTTTAAAAATTATAATTTATGACTAATTATATCAATACTTATGGAGTTTTGTCCAAACTTTTAACTCTCATTAATATTCGAGGGATGTCTAATCCACTTACACTTGAATAAAGAAGACTATCTTCATTCAATTATACATTATTATTACGGAAGAAAATATGTCTATATTGTGTTTTTTCTCCCTTACTTAATTATACATTATAATTAATGAATGAAATACGTCCACATTGCATTTCTTATCTATTACCTTAGATTTTTAACTGTCATTAATATTCGAGAGATGTCTGCTCCACTCATACTTGGGTAAGGGAGAAGACTACCTTCACTTAATTATACATTATAATTAAGAAATGAAATACGTTCATATTATATTTCTTCTCCCTTACCCAATTATATATTATAATTAAGAAATAAAATACATCCACATTATGTTTGTGGGGGGTTCGAACTGCTGCCCTCCAAGCCCTAACCTTATATTTTTTATACTTAAAAGTATGCTTTAAATTATTTTATATTGTTATTGTAAATTCGTTTTAGAGATAGATACCGATATTCATTATTGGTCTCTCATTATTTTAACTATTATGATATAAAAAAATAAGTATTTTATTTCTTATTTAAAAAAAATAAGAGATAGATAAATATAATGGCGATGTCATAACTTACAACTTATAAATTGTAATATAAAATTTGATCTCCATTGATGTGATATAAATACGTGTGATTTATCAATAAAATGTAATATGCCACATTATTTAAGAAATAAGTTTTAGATCATATCTATAATGCAATCATAATAAAATAATAATTTAAAATAAGAAAAAAGTCATGATAATTAATCGCTAAAAAACTTATTTGATAAGTTAGTAATTCTAAATCTTTTTATAAAGTTGAAACTCAACATCCACGTGGACCAATGAGAATTCAGAAGTTCAGCACATTGTGTAATCAGGAGGAGTTCAAAATTCAAACACAACTCCAATAAGCAGACATCGAAAGTTCGAAACTTGTTTATGTTGTAAAATAATTAAAGTCTCTCACATTGTCTCTTGCTTTTGAGTTTTGACAATGGAAACTTCAACAAATTTGCCATTAATAAACCTTCTCAAAACTAAATCAAAGCAAGCTTTGGTACTCTATCTCGAGGGTCTCAGAGAAGCTTGTTGTCTTCACAGAGTCGTTATTCTATGTCGCAGGTTTCACATAATCTTACCACTTAAAAAAAATTAAAAAATCTCGGTTTCAGTTATAAACTTGTAATTTAACTTTTTTTTTTCGGATTGCAGGTCGACGAAACTTTTGATTAGAACGGGACAGTGTTTTCTGTTGAATGGCTTTATTTTCTTGGGCAGGTAACTAAGTTATTGTCATTTCTCTATGTGGGTTTGTTTTAATTTTGATGAATTTTAGCTCTGTTCGTTCAAATTGTGTAATCATTAGGGACTTTAATTGGGTTAGTGTTGTAATTTTGTTTCGAGCTCCCATAGTTTATGCCGACAATGGCTGTAATAAGGAACTCTTTTATATGGGTAGTTGTGTAGTTTATGTAATTTCCTTTCCGTGTGTTTACTTATGTAATTTTGCTTCTCTTTTTGATACCCTGAAATCGCCTGATCTTTCTTATGAGCTCCCCGAGTTGATACCCTATTATTTCCAACCTTTCAAGAGGGTCGGTATTGCTCCTTATTTTCAGAAAATAGTGTAACAAATTTTGATGGAATGGTGTAAAATGGTAATTAGCACAGGTCGAAGTCCTGTATGATAGACCGGAATGACTTGGAATTGTAGGAATCTCATTCCTAGATCATCTCTTGTGGTCGGTGTTTGCTACTTTTCTTTTTTAAACCGATTATGGTTGACTTAGGTATTATTTCTCCCATAATGAACATAGAAAAGTTGAGGGATTTCTCCTTATCAAGAAAATATATAGATATATTCTCCCATAAATTGGGTAATTTTATTCCTTGGGATAAGCTGGTGCGCGTTTTCTGTCTCCTGACAGATTCAAGACTGATATATGTTTACTCCTTGTTATGAGTTATTTAATAATATTTTGTCTTAGTGGGTTCCTATTTTCTTTCCTATCCATCCAGTTTGAGAGAATTCATTTTGTTAAACCCTGAGAGAGATTATGCAGTGCTCCCTTTGCCATTGCTTTCCATCTGCTGTTCCCACAAATGGGTTGAGGTCTCTCTGCTCACTCTTGTACTCCGGTCCTTCCAACATGGGACACTATTAGATTCACTTTAGAGTTCTATCTGGAGAAGGAATGTTGGGGCTGTGGATTGTAGGGTTTGAGGCTTTGTGCTCATACCATTCTGATCATATCTCATATTCTAACATAAATCCTTTTAACCATTTGTTTCTCATTTTTGCCATGGATATCAATGTGTCTGTTCTAGTTTATATTTTCATCTATTGATAATTAATTTATTCATGCTTAAACAATGCAATGAACAATTGATCTATCTGACTATCTCAATCTTTTTATATGCAGTATGTTCGTCCTAAAATCAGCAGTCATCCCGTTTCTGTTGTGGATATTACCTGATCAGTGCTCACAGATTAGATCTCAAGAACTTTGCTTAGACAGCGGAATACTGAAATTTTATTCATTCTTACGCCTTGCTCTCATACAACTCCTTTATGTAAGTATGGTGCTGATCCCATGTCAGTTGTTCAATATTCGTACTCATTTAAAATCTCTAATAACTCTTTGATATAATTTCTGTCCGTCAGCTGATTGTATGGAAATTAATTAATTTTATAATGGGAAATTGAGTAACCTTGCATTTGTTGTCGAATATTCTGCATGGCATTTTAAGAATACTGAGCGTTTATGATTTCTGTAATTTTAGTTGAATGAGGACGTACAGTACTTATAAGTTGGTAAGATGACACTTCATTTTTGTTAATTTATGAACATAAAGAAATTTCACTTCTTTCAGTTATATTTTCTGTGAATTTTTCTAGGTGTAGTCACTTTTTCAACTAACTTTTACCGGGTATGTTTGCCTCTTTTGTCATTAACTGCAGATATTTTGGTTTTACCCGCTGTACGTATTCAGCATTGTTCTAAGTACTCTCTGGTATCATCTTCCCTTTAATTCTGCCTTTTATGGTTATGATTTGTTGATAAAGTATTTATCTTCATTTTTCACCTGGATCACTATTGCTATATTGACCATTGACAGGGGACATTTTCATGTCCTTTTTTAGCCCTTATTGATGCATTTAAGTAATTATAGATTGTTCCATATAATTTATAATTGTAGATTTTGAAGGCTTCTGATTCTTAGCATATTTAATATCACTGGTAATATTGGCTGATCCAAATTTAATGATACAGCTACTTCCAGTTGGTCCTGTTCTGGGATCTGAAGTGGCTTGCAAGTTGCAACTAAGAAACAACATTTATTCTTAGGCCAAAACCCGCCAAGTTGATTGTCACATTTATTCATCAATTATCTCCTTCGATATTTATGCCATATATAGCAGCGGATGTAGAAATGTATAGTCTGTTATTTCACCAATTAGTATTAAATATAAAAAAGTGTATCTGTTATTTAATGTTTCTTATGCTGTTCTTCCATCCTCTTCTATTTGTAATCCGTGCTTTTTGAAAACTTGCTAATACAGGTACAATGACATTGCGAAATATGGATTTGCTGCAATGGGAAGATCAGGGCAGTCTTCCAAGGAACTGTCAAGACAAGATGAGACCTTACAAAATACAGAACAGAAGGGAAGGCTCCCTGGCCTAGGAGGGTACTGCTAGTTATTGCCATTTCTTCTCATACAAGAAACTATGTTTTATATTTAGGGTGTATGATAAATTTGTCATGTTGGTCTTCTGCAGGGTCATGATTGTAATAGGAGAGCAAGTGTACTCAATGCTTCTTTTGAGCTTCTTCTTTGTTGAGGTGATAAAATTTATCTTTCTGTTTCAGTTTGCCATAATGAGAAAAATATGTTCGGGACTCTTGGCAGATATAAAATGCCATTGATCTGCAGAAAATACCTTTCAGATGACAATTTTCATAGTCTGGGAATATTGTGCAGGTTAATGCTATCGGATTTCTACCCTACATTGGGAAGGGATTTAATTTCCTTCTTCTTTCCTGGATGTATGCCTATTACTGTTTCGAGTATGTAATGAATGTCTACCTGTTGTTTAATGTTTTACTTTCTGTTGTCTATATAATTTGCTAATTTGGCTTCTCACTTAGGTACAAATGGAATTTTTCAGAAGTGGGTCTGGACAAGAGGCTGGACTTCTTTGAATCTAACTGGGCCTTTTTTGCTGGTTTTGGTAATACATACTTATTCTTGCTTCATATGATTTTCTGTTTCACCCTTCAGCAATCTACTTAGCTCCTCATATTAAATAATATGTTTAGGCACAGCTTTTCTTTATCTGCTTACATATATCTTACAGCGGATTGCGAAGCAAATAAAATCTTTGTTCGCAATTATGGTCATTGTTGGGTGTCTCAAAGTTTAATGAACATGTTAATGTGTGACAACAATTAAGAGATTGTTATATATAGCTTTTAGTTTTTACCTTGTTTGTTCCTACATTTGGGGAAATGATGACATGTTCAACATTAATAGTCCCTTATTGGCTTTGCAGGGAGCCCTTGTGTCTTGGCTTATTTCTTCTTCTCACCTCTGGTAGCCTATGGGGTCATGGCCATACTCTATCCATTGGTACAGCTTGACAATTTCCTTTCCCTTTTCAACCGCCATTTTCATTTCTTTTTCTTTAAGGTGGCAGGTGCTTCAAGAAAAATTCACTATTTTTGTTGTGGTACTAATTGATTTGTATTTAAGTTTGTTCTTACTGCAACGGCATCAGGGGCGGAAGAAGTTATTTCTTCAAAAAGAAGATCATGGAAAGGTGCTGGATTTGGGAGACTTCCGATATTTTATGTAGCAGACGCTCTATCGTGAGTTATCCATGCTAATGCTAATATCTATTACTTACAAGAATTTATCTTTTTTTTTTTTGCTTTTTCCTTTGAATTTCATTTGATGTCTATGCTACTAGCTTTTAGTGATTACTATCTCAAGTAATTATCATATCTGATGGCAAAACCATGTTAATGTGAGTAGTCATTTTGAGAAGATGTTACAGATTGTTGACTAGAAAACCGGCTTGATTATTTCATATAAATATCTCAAGTAGGCATCTTCAAAGGGGTTTGCTTTGGGGATACGATTTTCCAAAGTTGGTTTGTCCAGGTTGTTTTTGAACCCCTGACCTGGTTGAATCCAGTGGTCTTTTGCCTCAATCCAATACCTTGGGATTTGATTTTCCTATAATTACTTACTCTCATTTCCTGGAAACTATTGATTCAGTGATCTAAACAAATACAAAATAAATGAAAAAATTGATCACACACTTGCTGTGATGAAAGTTGTTTATGATAAGATGTTTTTTGCTGATAAATTCATGGCTGTATAAACTGAGGAAACCAGCGTCTTTTCAAGTATTGATATGATCATCGGAGGCTGATCTTGCCGAATATTGTTGCTCTGTAGGATGAAGGTCTTGTCTTTCTTCTCCTTCGACTCTCAACAACAGATACAAGACGATAAGGCGCTCTAACAACTTCTGGCTTGAAGCTACACGATTTATTATCTGTAAGTCAAGTACATATCAGGTTTAAATCAAATGCTGCAGAAATTCGTCGCATAAAATTTCATGCTGTTATCACTTATGCGATACAGATACATTGCAAGCTGATGCCATGAGAATTTCTGTAAAAATGAAAAAAAAAAAAAGAAATTATGTAAACAAAGTAAATTTGTGAATTAGGACTTACACTTGTGTGTATGTATATATGTATATAAAGGCTTATTTAATGAAAACTTGATATGTATAAAGTATTGTTCTTTGCTTTGTTTATCCATCTCACACTTTTTACCTGTCGTTTTAAAGTATATTTATAAAAATATTCGCATGATGGATCCCAATGTGGAAGCACATTAATTTGCACTTTCTTTACAAAACCAACTCCACTTTATTTTTCAATTTAATTAATGTTCTAAACCTAACGATGTACTGTACGCTATTATTATTTTTGAAAAAGTAGTAAAAAGGTATTTTTTTAATTGATGCAAAAAAAATATATTAATGAGTAGATCTATGAGATTACGAAAAAGTTAGTGGACACCAAATTATTGAATACGCTTTATCGTAAGAGTCTGCTCTCATAAGGTCATTTTTATTTATTTATTTGGACACGTTATTAAATTATATGATTTAACAAGGTTAGTGGAGACATGCTAATTGTTATTAAATCATATAATTTTATAGTGAGTCAAACATTAAATCTATTATTTCATATGCTTTAATAGTATATTTGTATAAAAAAAAAAAAAGAGGACGTCCGCACCTAAAAACTTTCTACATTCTTAAATGATAATTCTATGATTCAATTCGATTTAGAGAGAACAAAGTTGGACCAAAATTGTATTAAATTTAGTTCATTTTAAATCGAATATATGGTGATTTCAAAAACTAATTTGAATCAAAATTTAAAGATCGTATTTATAAATACTAAAATGAACTGATTTCTCACGTCTAAATCAAAGCAAGAGGTGAATGGTAGAATCCATTAAATTTGGAGCTGGATACCTAATACAATTGAAAAAAAAAAAATAGAATAAGGTTTGCTACTTAGGATTGTATTTGATATAAAGACACAACTTAAATCATCTTTTGATAAATTGTAAAATGTTAGGGACTCTTGTGTTATTAATCCTTCAATTGGAAAACAGAACATAAGAGGAACGGCAACGCAAATCCACGCGCTTTCCTTTACAGCGAGAAGCGCACTTAGCAGTCTAATGATTGGTGCACGTGAAGCGCGTCGTGTCTCAAATTTTTTTACCCTCTTAACGCTCGTAACACTATTGCTCCGTGATCATCGCCACATCAAGACAAATCAATCCTGACCGTCCACTCACAGATATGATGATGATTGCCCTTTAGTTATTTATTTATATTTAAATACTTAGGTCAAATATATGTAATTGTATCTTTATGTACTACATATTTTTTAAAATATTTAGTTAATTCCAAATTTGGCCTTATGCTGCGGAAATTGCGGAATAATATAATAATAAGCGATTCCCAAAATTTTATATCTAGATGCATAATCTTAGCATAATGTCGTCTATTATTATAATGTTATATTTGGTTGTGTGTGTATTTATATATAGATATGTGTGTATCTATATAAATTATAAAACATGAACATTATATTGCAAGAATGGTTTTCAATTAGGTTTTACTTAGAAACTATAGAATGACTTTCAATTTTTCATCTTTATGATTACAATATAGTTATTCTTTAATTGGTATTCAAAAATAGGGAAAATAACAATGTTATTCTATAGTTTGACTTGATAAAATTATTACAGAAATCTTGTTTTTAAAAATAGTCGCATGTATTATTTTCTAAATACATATAACCCCCTTTGGTATTTAGAAATGATCACACAAATTCTTATGATTAGTTAAAAAAGAGAGTGTGTGTTTCCTAAAATGAGTTTGTGCGGCTATTTTTTTATACTTTAGGATATTGTTGATCATTTCATCACACCATGAGATTAGAACTGTATTTTTTCTTAGAAATAATATTTTCCCTAAAAATAATATTGAATGTCAATGAATTCCATCATTTGCAATCAGCCAAAAATTGATCGTGCGTATTTGTATAAATTACAATAAACGCGGTAATTACAATCAACAGTAGTTCATATATATGGATCTAAGACATGCACTACACCTACATTACAAAAATAAACTCAAATCTAAACTAAACCTAAGCCATGCATCTTCATATATCTCCTTCCTTTGGCTAAAAAAGGAAAAGAATAATTAACAAAATGTTGAGAAAATCTACTAAGTTAAGAAAACCCACAAGAAAAAAACAAAGAAGGAATGGAATATCATAATTGAATCCTAAAAGAATTCATTTCTTCAAGGCATGTCCTCAAATGGTCCTTGAAGCAAATCCAATTCTTTCGTAGCATTAGCATAAAGTTGATTGGATTAAGCAAAATCATGGGATAGGCTTGATGTGATCTTTATGTGAAGATTTGCACTTTTAGGTATTGAAAATTTTCCACGCGTTCAAGTGGATAAATAATATGCATGGCTTCTCTTTTAGTCCAACATAATTGATTCTTTGTAATCTTTTGTTAGGCCAAGGATAACTAAAAAAAGAAATTAAAAAAAAAAAAAGGGAGACAGAACATATTTATATTGTCCTATGGCTCTATGAATATTCTTAGCTTCTTTCATATATGATCTATATCATTCTTTATAATTTTTGTTTATTTATTTATTAATTTATCTTTTCAATAGATTAAAAATTATATCCTTGTTTTGTTTGAAATATATCAAACAATTTCAACCTCTAATCTATAGTAAAGGTGAATATTTTAGAAATTTATTATTCTTTAATACAAAAATATAAAGACTAAACATTTATTAATCTCAAAATTTAAGGTCGTCCAAACAAATTTTTACCATAATTGAATGTTATATGGGAGATTCAACAAAAATAGAAAGTACCCATAATTCCAAACAGGATGACTCATGTATGAACACCAAACCCAAGGGGTCAAGGTTCAGATAATAGAAATTAGGGGACCTAATGTGAAACCCGAAGACGAGAAAGCCAATCTGAGGTAACTGAGTCGTTCACTTGATCACTTCTCAGTGACTGTAAAAGTGAATTTAAGAAACAAAAGCCAAGGAGTTGATTCAATAGTTCCAATATCGAGCTCAGTGAGTCATTCTTAGTTCATTCACAAAAACTCAAGAAACAATTTATAAAAGCTAGTAGAAGCTAGGGACATTGCCTGACGGCAATAGCCTATTCCCTTTGTTTTTTTCCTTTTTGGGTGTATTTTTTTTTTCCCTCCCTTTCAATTTTATGGAATCTTGATCTTTTCTACGATAATTAACATTAAAAAAGAAAAAAAAAAGAATCAACGCATCCAAGAAAAGTGAACTTCCCGGAAACCAGGGAGTTTTTTCTGGGGAAGTGGAGGCCGCTTTTAAAGACAAATCAAACATGCCCCATTACAAAATTTTGATTAAAAAAATTAAGCAGCCACTAATAATTAAAGACATAATTAAAATACTTATAATTGCCTCTATATATTTTACAATAATCCAGCAGCAAGCCACATTGAAAGTTTGAATTAATCTTGGAAGATAAAATAAACAAATGGCTGTGCAGAAGGTGAAACTGAAACCTGCTGACTTATTACTTTATATGGGTAATAAAAGTAAATTTCTGGCTTTGTTTTTATTTTTGTCTCATGTAATATATATATATATTATTGGTGTAGTTGGTTTCTTTCAAAATCTTGGTATGCAACTGGGTTTCTTTTGCACTGTTCCCCTGCCATTTCCTTGAAACAATATATGAAAAGCAATTTCTTGGGTACCTTTCAATTTTTTTCTTCTTGTTGGTGCATTTATGAGACAAAGCAGAGCTTTAGAGAATGTAGAGATGAAGAAAAATAACAACTCAAACAAATATACAAAAATAATTGAGCTTTCCTTTTGTTTGTTCCCATAAATTCTTTTTTGTTTTCCCTTAATTACAAAATTAACAAAAGCAAATAATTATATATATAAAAAAAACTAGTAATAACACAAACAAATATGAAATATCCTCCTATACAATCACTCTCTCTAAATCTATTCCCCTATTGGTGGTAGTCCCTTTGGACAAAAACAAAACTAACCAATTACAATCTCAAACTCCTCACATCAATCTAATAAAAATCCCAAAAAAAAAAAAAAAATAGAAATAACAACTAGAGCTAGAATAATGTCTCTCCTCATTTGAATCATCCCACAAGGAATTTTTTTTTTTCCCTCTCTAAAGCACTCAATTCAATTCATCACACATTGAAACTTCCCCAAATCTGCAAAAAAAACAATTAAGCACTAGTGAAATATATGAATTAAGAGAGGCTAAATGCAACACACTAACCAGTAACCAACTCATTAATCTTGTAATGATGAAATTCTTGTGTCATTGGGAATTATTTGGATCTTCATCTCCTCCACTATCACTCCCCTGAGGCTGCTGCTGTTGATGATGTTGATGGTGATGGTGATGCTCCATTGGATTGTTTTGTTCAGCAGTCATATTCATGTTCATATTTAATCCTCCAGCTCTTGAATAAACAGCATTGAGAGCAGCTAACATTCCCAAATTTGACTCATTCATCCCCAACCCAAGTTGCTGTGATGGTTGCTGCTGATGCTGATGCTGATGCATTAACATCGAACCTAACTGTAAAGGATTAGCTGCCCTCCCAGTTTGAAACTCAAGATTCCCAGTTGGTAAATTGAATCTTGGCACAAAATGCAATGGTGCTTGGAGGGTTGTAGCTGTTGACGGTGTTGCTGCTGCCACGGGATGTTGGAAAGGCCAAATCTGCGGCTGCGGCTGCGGCTGCTGCTCCGATGGACCAGCACCAGCCGCCGCACCTGATGCCCCCGTCACCATCCAAAAAGTACTCCCGGCCCCACTGCTGGGCGGCCCCGGCGTCACCGCCCACATAGGTGTAGCCGGCAAAACTTGCTGTTGCTGCTGTTTGTTTTGCATTTGTTTTCTCCTTTCTTCTCCACCTCCACCGCTCTCACCTTGTGACTGATCATTGTTATTTCCATTGTCGTTGCTGCTATTGGTATGATCATCTTTGAACAAATCCTCCCTGAAACGCTTTCTCATATAATTCTCATTAGAATTATTGTTATCCCCACCTCCGCTTTCACTCGGAAGCGCTTCCGCAATTTGGTCAGCTGTCATCAAATGGTGCTGCTGTTGCTGCTGTTGATGATGAAACCCTAACAAAGCAGTATGAGGAAACCCTTCTTCGTACTGCGGATGAGGATGATGAGGGTGGTGATGATTATGATGCTGAGCCGCCGCGGCCAAGGCCAAAGCGCCGTGAAAAGAATGGGGAGCGGATTTTGAAGGCGGAGCGGACAAGGTGGATCCGCTGCTCCTTAACGAGACATTCAGGGTTGAGAAATTGGCGGGGATTGTGCCGGTGCCGGTGGCTGCTATGATAGCAGGCTCAGCTTGTTGTAACAGCCACTCGATCGTTTCCCCATCAGATTTGTGCCCGAGTTCTCTTGTCAGCTGAAAAACCCTAGCTGCACATGTTGCCGGCATTCTTATCCTCCGCCCCCGCCCGTCCACCTTCGTGTGTCTGTCCTTCGTCGACCGCTTCACCGGAGGAGGAGCAGTCGTCGTCGTCGTCGTAATAGCAGTCGTTGTACTCGTAGAAGCAGTAGCAGTCATGTTTAAATTCTGTTGATTGTTAGGTGCAGGAGTGCTACTAGATCTGGTGGCGATTGCCAGGGAGGCGTCAACAACAGCATGCTGAGTTGGTGGGACCGGATTCGTTGACGAGGGAGAAGATAACGTCAACGAAGAGGACGACGATAACGAAGAAGAGGATGAGGAGCCAGTGGTGGAGGACGAAGCAGTGGTACTTGAAGACGATGTAATAACATGAACAGCACCTCCACTTCCTCCTCCTCCTCCTCCTCCTCCGCCATGTGAAAGGCCAGCTTGGATTGATATGGAGCTTATGAACGGTACTGATCTGCCATCAAACTGTTGCTGTGGAAGATGAAGGTGGCGGTGGTGCTGCTGCTGACGTTGAAGCTCAGCAGCAGCAGAAGCAGAATTGGTGGTGGTGGTGGTGGTGTTTTGCTTGTTGCTTTGCAAATCTGTTGTAAGTTCCATTCGGTGGGTGGGGTTGCTTGTGGGCTAGCAAACTAGCAAAGTTATTTTTTTTTTTCAGGATTTTTTTTCCCTTTGGAGAAAGAAAAAAATAAAAAATAAAAATTATTCTTTTGTTGGGTTTTGAGAACTGAAGTTTATAGATGGTTTCAAATTCATGATCAACTCATAAGTAAATTTTCATTTTTTCTTCTTTTTTTTTTAAAAGGAGAGAAAAAGAAAGTGGTTAATTAGAATCTTGATAAGGGTTGAGTGTTGTGTTGCTGTTTTAAATAGTGGGGTTTGTGTTTTCTTGATTTGTGATTGACTGTTGTCTGTTTGCTTTGATCAGTTTTGAGCTGCTTCAAGAAAGAGAGAAAGATAGTGGCTGGCTTTTGTTTGTTTGATAGGAAAAAACAGGTTGGGGGGGGACCTTGAGGAGAAAGAAAGTGACAAAGAAAAATGAAAAATGAAGTAAAAATTAAAGTAATAAGCAAAAGAAGTCCACTCGTGGGGTCTTGTTTTGTAACAAGGAATGTTAATTTTTTTAATTTTTAAAAAAAATTTTTTGGTCTTTGTTATGACACATAAACATACCATGTACCAATGCAATGCTTTGAAGAACAAAAGTAAATTAAAAGAAAAAAAAGATGTTTTTCACTCGGTAGTTTTGTAGTCTTAACATGTGTGTGAATCGTCCATGGGTTATGTTTGAAATATTATTATTTCGTTTACCGACATAGTATTTATAATCAGAAAATCTCGTAAGGGGAATGTTCTTTAAATTTTTGAAGAACAGGAAAATAATTTTCTTTTAATTTCCTTCCAATACATGTTAAGTTCCCTAGCAACATTGTGGTTAATTACTACATGAAATCTGTTGAAACTCTAGTTTAGATATGAAAACAAAGAGTATCTAGTGAAAATCTATTAAATTTTGTGGAAGCAGGAAAATGCTATTAATTTTGAAGAAATTAATACAAATTTAATTTTCCTCATTACGTTTGTTATTATTATTATTATTTAATTTTATCTTACTTTCCCAACGAGTTTATGTACTCTAACTATATTGTATAGATAGCTCTGTTATAACTCGATCGTTAAATAAATTTGTTATCACATAATATAGATATTAAGATACATAACAATTTAGATTTGACTTCAAATAATTAGAAAAAAAAATTCTTATGTATTATATAGATAGATAGTTTTGCTATGATAAGACTTGTACATAGATAGCTCTGCTATGACTCCATCGTTAAATAAATTTGTTATGACATAATGTAGATATTTAGATCTAGCAAGTTAGATTTAACTTTAAATAATTAAAAGAAAATTATTGTACTATTATATACTGAAAAAATTCAATACCCTATACATTTGTGGGAGATACTATAATCTACTATGACGTTTTTATTTTCCATTCTATATTTCCTTTTATCAGCTCTCTTAGCCTTTGGATAAAATGTACCTAAGTTGGATGATTTAGAAATTTGTTAAAGACCTTTCTTTGATAACTAATTTTTTTTTTTTGGGTTCCAAACAGGCCGACAGACCTTCTTCTATGCAAAGCATGTGTTTACTAATTTTGATAATAAGTTAAATAAAATCATCTAAGATAATTGATCTTACAAAAAAAAAATTCTAATTTCACATTTAAGACGATCAAGATAAACGTTAAATATAATTAACTCATAGGTTATACTTATTGCTTAATCTCAAATTATTTTTACGTAATATTAGAGCGAGCTTAAGATGACTTGTACATATTTTACGTTTTATATCGATCGACTAGCTCTAAGACAAGCTAGAAACCAAAATTATTAAATGGAAACCCTAATTCAAAAGTAAGGTGTGTTTAAACTTTATATCTTATAATAGTGTTGATTAGTTGTATTAGAGATCAAGGTTTAGGTTTAGCAAGAAATGAGATTAGGTAAAGGAAGAAAGAAAGAAAGAAATGATGTTTTTTTTTTTGAAGGCTGTGGCAATATAGTAAATAAGTGGAAGATTGTGAATACAGAGCAGCAAGCAGATAGACAGCGCAGGTAAGCATCAGATAAAGCATCTAATGCACTAGGACAGCTCATCACAACCCAACCCCACACTGTGTCTTTTATTTATTTATTCATTTAAAAATTAATTTTATTATCTGTTTTCATTTTATTAATTATATTATATATTAATTTTCTTTCTCTTTTGGTCTTATTTCAATTTGGGGCGCCCCTTACTTTTAATAATGAATGCCTTGTGTGCTTGTGAAAAGACAAAAATGCCTTCCATAGATACAAAAAGGCCAAAAGGGCAAACATTATAATATTATGAAAAATATAATAAAATAACAATAATGATAGGGACCTTAATATTTAAATTTTAACTTGAGTTTTAATATCATATATTATTCATCTATTAACTAAATAATATATTTCATAACTTGTAAACTTATTTAATCATCATTTAATGGATAAATATCATATCTCATCAGTCGGGACTAAAATTGAGACTTAAATATTGAGATTTCTATCATTACTCATAAAATAAACATCATGATGCAACATCATTAATACATATAAGTATTAAAAAATGAGATTAATTATGAGATTTATATTAATTGATTTGATTAAAAATAGGATATTTAATTTTAGATATTTATATATTTTAGGATAAGAAAAATTAAAATGTTTGGAGAAGCCACCAACTTCTGATTTGGGTGACATAACATTATCAATTTTCATTGTGATTGAAAATTTCAGTTGCTGAATTAACAAATTCTCGGTTAATAAGGCGATTTTGAATTGTTCATTCTATCTTCTTCTACAATATTGATTGGTTAATTTATAGTGATAATGATTATTATTGTGATGTAAGCTTAAAAACACATCAAAATAGCATATAATAACATCTAGAAGAGATTAATTACAAAAAAAATAAAATACATTACGTTTTAAAAAATTAGTAATGTCTTATTCTCATCTTACATCATTCTATTATTGTTAATCCTCTCAAAATTTACAGTTGAGAGTATGATGACTTTGATTGGATTTATTGACTAAATCTA
>NW_006262201.1:6487961-6500584 GCF_000493195.1 Citrus x clementina
AGTACGCCTTCATAACCACATGATCAAAGTATAAATTATTTATTTATTTATAATTATCCACTTGGCGTGTGTGGCTGTAATTTGCGCTCTACCTTAGAGCAGCTCCAAGATAACCATTGTCTTATTTATTAACTAATTTTGATATATAATTGTGGTGATTTAGTATATTTATTATATATATATATATATATATATGATGGTTGGTAATGTGCATTTTTGACTACTCATCATTCAGATTGGTTCAAATTAAAAAATATATATAGAGGTGCTCAAATCATTTTAGCTTTCCTTGTATTTCAAATCAACAAAACAATAATATTATAATTTTAACAACACTAATCAGCCAGGCAATTCCACCTGGACCCACTTTCTATCTTAAAACAAATCAGTATGGAAAGGATAATCATGCAATCTAACCTAATTAATTCATAAAATAACACCAAGACAACACACATCTTAATCCCTTATCATCTTTTTAATATAAATATTCAAACAAATATGAAGATATCATAATCTTTCATAATTAAGAACACAAAATTTCCTCTTTCATCCTTTCTCTCTCCATCTTTTTTTGATAAATAATTAAAAAAAGCTTAATTGGTAGTTATGTAAAAGATCAGTGTAACTAAGTTGTAAATTTGTTGAATTTCTATAACTAACACACTCATGCACCATATATGATCAACCTCACTTAAAAGAACAAAAAAGACATATTAGAGTAATAGTTTTTTTTTTTAAGAAGATCAAAGGATATAATTTTTTTAATCCCAATTAAATTTTAATCTTCAATATATAATCTATAATTAGATTTCAATCTTTTTAGATGATTTCGGTTAAACATGTATGTAAATTTTCTTTTACGTTTTCGTATGTTTGCTTAACTCAATTTTTTCTTTTTTAAGAAAAGCTCGTTTTATGGTGAGTTTTAATTTGGTATTTATTCTTTTATTAAATTATCAATTTCATAAAGTACTTATTAATTATCTCACCATCCAATCTATCAGTGTTATTTTAATTACGTTAAATAATTTTAGAATAGTACTCTAAAAGTATAATACTATTCGAGTCTTCTCGACGTAGAATATTTGGTGTCAATTAATAGTTTTTTTTTTCAAGAAAATAAGTAAATAACAAAGACCAAGAAGGGCATAAATGTCAATACGAGAAACAATTAATCTCCACATTAATACTAATAATGTTAGTGCCTGGCTCAAGGCAAAATACAGTGAGTGGTCACAGTAGGGAATTACTGTTCTTGCATCATACCCCCTTTGTTTGGTTCTCTCCACACAAAAAGGGGTTCTTGATTGTGACTTTTCCAGTGCCCCCTTTCTTCTTGCTTTGATATTTCTATCCCTATTCCAACCAACCAAATTTAATTCAAAATAATTTTACATCACATTTCCAAACTGATGGCATCACAGCCCTGTCTGTGACTGTCAGAGATTTTGAGCCCCACTTGTACGACTTTATTGGTCTGTCTTGCTCCTAAATTTGTGCACTCATTGTCAATTTAATTTTTACCCTAATCCTCATTTCTTTCTGTTCCCATTGGCTTTCCCTTCTTGATCTCTCACTCTCATTTATTTACTTACCTTGCCTAACAAAGTAAATGGTGTACAAAAGCTGCAAATATTTATTTACATGGCAGTCAAAATTGAAAAAAAAAATATATATGGGTTTGCATAATTACCCTTGTAGTTTAGTACAATTGTACTTGACCCCGAAATTAGAAATTTTTATGCACAAATGTTGGCATTGGTTCATTGGTTGGGTTACTTGAATACTCTTGCTGTCATACACTACAACTAAATATTCGGCAGGCTTATAATGAAGCATCTACATTTAATGAGTTTTTCTCAAGGCAGTAGTTGGTGACTTGGTACATCTCCACTCTGCCAATGAAGATAATTTAAATGTAAGTGAAGAACGATTATATTGTCATGTAAATTGACAAAAGAGAATTGTAACCATATTAAATATGACTTTAACCGATAGCTACTATCAATTTTTGATTATAAATGACGGTCAATGACTGGCGAACAGTATTAATTGGTTTATTTAATTGCTTTAACCATACCAATTATAGTAGAGTACTAAACAAAGTCTTCACCTACATGGCATTGGTTGTATGTTGCTTTTGTCATAAAATTGTTGTCATTGATAATGCATTTAATTGTGTTACACTTTTTCAATGTTGCAACATATATAACTTAAGTTAAACATAAGTTATGTAAAAATAACAAAAACGTTTTGCTTGTAATGAAAAACTTGTGATAGGTACAATACACATCTAATTTTGATCCTTTTTATATGTTTTTGAATATTGAAATTACAAAATAAATAGAGGTCTTATAAAAAACATTTCGCCTAAGGCCCCTCAAACTCTAAAGCCGGCCCTGGATCTAACCAATCCTTAAATGCCATGTGGCATTACTTAAACTTAAATTTGTTTTTTGGTTTTTCGATTCAAAAACAATATGATGGAAGCTGCCAAAAAATGTTTGGGTGCAAGTGCAATTATCAAAGAGACATGGACACATGGGGTGAGAGAGTAAGAATAGCTTGGCAACAATCCAAAAGTGTACGGTTGAAAATTTATGAAACTGCTACAGTTTTTTTCACTGCAGGTGCAGATGTTATATGTGGAAACACAAACCACTGTCTGATTCTCTCAGTCTGCTGAGGGCAGTCACACAGCCTCACAGATATGGATATCACAGCAATTTTCTTTTTAAATTTTAGCTTAAATAAAGATTGTTAGAATTTTTCAACAATATCCAATTCAAAATTGTCAATTGTTAAATCTATAATGAGAAATGTAGAGTTATGCACAAAATAAAACCATTGAGATAAATTTTAATACATTAAACCCAAATTTCTAAAGAAAAAGCTATTACATTCGAGTTCTTTCTAGTAGATATTACATGTTGAATCAACTAATAATCTCGAAATATCAAAAATACCCCTTCAGACTGGGATTAAAAAAAATTAAAAGAATATATTTTATTTTAAGAAATTATATTTATTTGACCCATTTATTATTTAAATTCAAAATTTTAAACATTGAAAGTTTACTTTTTCAAGTCCAATTTTCTTAAAATAACAATAAAATATAAAAATATAAAATAAATTAAAAATACACATATATAATATTATAAAATATAAAATTCTGATTTTTTAAGTTTAGATAACAAAATCTGGCCCAATTGTTCAAAAAATATATTCGAACTGAATTCAAGTATTGTCATATACTAGCCCAACTCGGGTTTTTGCTATCCTTATGATAACCACTTCCACTACTCTTACAAAACTTTTCATTTATACTTATGCTAACAGAGTATATGAAATCAAATATCGCATTTGCTTGTGCTGAAAAAATAATAAGAATAAATATGTAAAAATAATGTTTCTATTGAATTGTTTTTTAATTTTTGACATCAAAATCTTTTTTCAACCTTCACCAACAAAATTAGTCAATTGTTTTTTATTTTGATACGAGTTGAATTTGCAGAAAGCCTTAGTTGTAATTATATTTCTTAAATAACAATATTAATACAATTTTATTAAAAAATCCCATTCAAAAGTTTTTATGAAATAGACAAAGGACACGTCATCGTTTCATGGTCGGTGGCTCAGTGCGATGCAGTGGGAGTAATAATTAAACTTGACTCTGTCACTCTGCAAAATTTTTACCACACGTGCATAACACGTGTTGCTGATTTGATGAGTTACTAGATTTTGAATATTTACAGCGGGAAAAGAACTAAAAAGTTCAAAAAATTCCGCAAGTGAAACTGTGAAAGTGTTAAAATCAATATTTTTACTTTGGTAAGTCAAAGATACGCGTTCACTTGGAGCGTGGTTCACACGGCACCGAAGGAGACAAGAAGTCAAATATTGGTACTTTTTGTGGGGACCACCTAACATGTCTCCTTATCTGAAAATCCACGTTGATTTGAAGCTCAAGTTCATTTATATCGTTACCTAATAATTTAATTGTTTTTATATTTTAATTTATGTATTTTTAAAAAAAAATTAGAAAATATTTGAATAAATAATGTTTTATTCCTAAATGTTGCTAATGCTTTTTGTTCTTTTTGAAAATTTTGGAGTATATTCAAAATACTTTATTTTGATTAAAAATTATCTTTTTTTGATGATCTATAACTTATTTAAAAATTTCTTTAAAAGTGGTGTATTTTAAATAATATATTTAAAGAAAAAAATCATAAAAATAAAATTTTGAGCTCATATCCTTCAACCGTTTATAAAATTTCATATTATCGTTAGAATAGATAGTTGTTGAATTAAAAAAAAAATTATGCATCATAAAAGTCATCTTTTATATACCTTTATTTATTTTTTGTAATATTTTTTTGAGTAATTTGATAATTCTTGTTTGAAAAATTATTGTGTCTCATTTGGGTCATGACCTATGAAGCATGGGCCTTAAACATGAGCCCCGATCTAATCAATTTGAGGCCTTAAGTGAGAAACAAAATGGGCCCAAATATTTTAAAGAGTTCAGCTCGTCACAGCCTTTCAAAACTCTTACAAAAAACCATCGTTATATTTATAGCACTTGCAGACATAATGTAAATTTAAAAATATTTTTTGATAATAGAAATTTATCATTAGGTAATTTGTTTTCATTGTCTCAAAATTATTTTGAATTTATTAAAAAAATAATTACATCATAAAATGGGATGTAAAGATGAGAGGTTCATAATTTGCAGACGTAAGGATTTTAATTTAGTTAAATTAATTATTGTCCTTTGATGTAATTCCAAATAATACAACTTGATGACATTGGGGTGTTATAAGGATTTTAAAGAGGTGTACAAAGCAATACCCTATTTTAAATTGCTCAAGGGCAGTGTACTGACGGGCTAAATTAGGCCCCGTATGCTTACGGATGGGCTTGCTTAACAATTATACGGCCCCATACATTGTTTTTTTTATTTAGTGTACACTAATTCATTATACATGTATATATGCATTCATTTGTTGGCGTTGTAATTTGTATTAACCCGTTTATTATTAATCATATAAGCAAACTCACGATATGGGATGAGTATGAGTGGATTCAATATAATTAATCAGTCATCTTATATAAACTCAAATTTACTAATTTCATGTCAGGTTTTGTCGAGTTGACAAGCCACGCCAAAAATTATCATCATTATATTTCAATTAGTTATGTCTATAAATATTAAATCAGTACGATTATTTACACCCTAAATATTAAATGGGTGTCAAGGGTAATATTTAACTGTTTAGTTACTACGATTGCTCTTAGAAGTAAATTAATAACTGAGCATATATTTTGGTAAAATAATAAATGAGTGGTGTTATTTGTCCTCTAAATATTAAATGGACGTGATCAAGAGTAATATTTAATTGTTTAGTTATATAGACTATCCCTTAACAGTATACTAAAATTATTAACATATATCTAGCTTATTTATATCAATAGTCCTACTTGTATTATAATTAATCTTCAAATTGGTTAATAACATGCATAAAATCAGTAGTTTTTATTTTCAAATTTTTTTTTTTGGTTTTCTATCTCCCATTCTCTTTTGGGATTTCATGCCAAAGCCAAAGTCCAAATATACATTATTAATTTTGGTGCCCTTCCACTACTCCAAAATCCAACATGGTTGCCAAACACGACTTAAAAGTATACGTGCTTGCACACATTATTTTTTGTTTACTCTATAAAAAATATTTATTATCTAGATTTAATTAAATAATTTCATTACAGGTAGAGCACATATTTAACATATGAAGTCGTATGATCATGGTTTTAAATGCCATATTTTAAATTCTTTAATTACATGTTATCTTATTTAGATCATGTTTGATATTAAAGGTGTTATGATTTTTAAGCTACGGCTAGGATAAAAAAACGTTATAACTATAAAATAAAAATTAATAGTATATAGTAAATATAATTTTAAAAAATAATAAAAGTATAATAAATTTTTTTATCATACAAGTGTAAAATCAAATTAACTTAATTTCTAAGATACAATAACTAGTGTTTACCAAACACTTTAATATTATAACTGCCTAAACTTAATTCCAAACAGGACCTTAATTACACGTTAACTCATTTAACTTGCCTGAATTCCTCTTGATAAGTACAACCTTACTTTTGATCTCTTCCAAAACCAGGGGGAAAAAAAAGCTACTAGTTCTTAAATATTTTTTAACATAATGTCTTTGTTTCTAAAGAGTCACGGTTCAAAATTTATAGCCGGGTTAAATTTGTTCTACAATGCTTGTTGTTGTGTAGAAATGAAGAATTATCGTAATATTTCGGATTCCTTTGTTTATGTAAAATGAATCAATATATAAGTATTTCATTAGATTCATGTACATGGGCAGTAAATTTGATTCTTTGCTACCATTTTATCATTTCTAGGCTCTGATAGCGCTGCTTACTTCGAACTTGAACGAAGCTTTGACAAACATCAACTTCTAATCTCTCTCTAAACGATTTCCAAGCTGCACAACTAGTAAATTTCAAAATTTGTCATCATAGTTAAACCTAGTAGAGATTAAAATTAAATTAATCTAATAATTGACCAATTTAATATTATGTTGAATTTCTTTTATAGGTTGAGGCTCCAATTAAGCAAGGGCCGATGGGGTGACAAGTAGGGTGCCATGTGGATCGCAATCTCCAGCCTGCGATGATCCTTTCTAGTTTTTGCTAGTAATTGTTTGGCCATTGGCCCCAAGATGAGTTCATGGTTCGTTAAGAAATTTCTCTTGATCTCTTATATATTGTTTGAGTAAATTATATTAGTATTTAATAAATGAAAATATTAATAAATAGGTAAATTTTGATCATGCATAGAAAAAAATGCATACATATAAAAAAAAAAATCTTTCAAAGTTTAGATATACTCAAATTATGAAAAGATCTGTATCTATCATAATAAGTCAACATGTAGAAAAAATCTATTTATTTTTCTCCTTTATAGCTTTTTCTTTGCATGAGAGAAAGTCGAATGGTAGCTGTTCCTGGGTTTGTAGGACTCTAAAACATCACTCGTTATATTGTGGGGGGTTACTTTTATTCATCTTTCTCGGGTTTTAAAATGTTATATTGTCTGGATTCTATAGTTGGTAGGAGATCTGTTTTGCTATGTGTCAAAGCTTTTAAAACACAAGGGGGCCAACTATAGGAGAAAGTGAAAAGGTTAGTGGGTACTGTAAAGCTGTATTTTAATGGAGCGAAGGTTAAACTAGTTTCTTTTGTAAAGCTATGGAAACAGAAGAACTGATACGAAAAGTGTAGGGTGATAACACTGAAAGGAGAAGAAGTTGATCAAGTTTTCTTCGAAGGCCAAATGAAGGAAAGAGGATCTCGAGCTATTGGTGGATGTTTGGTAGGCAAAATTCTCCTCACAAGAGGAGTCAATCATGAAGGACTCAAAGTGGCCCTACACCAAGCCTTGCATACAGTACAAGATTTCAAGATTGAAAGTATAGGAAGCAACATTTTCATGTTCAAATTCTCTCTAGAAGCTGACAAAAAGAGAGTTTTAAATGGTGGACCATGACATTTTGACAGAGCTTTAATTGGGCTTCAAGAACCAAGTGGTATTGGTAGCATAAAAAAATAATTTTTCTCCCATGCTTCCTTTTGGATCCAAATTCACAATGTGCCACTGATGTTTATGGATGCTAGTACAATCAGAGAGTTGGGATCGAGAGTGGGAAAGGTGGAGGATATAGGAACATATGCTCAAGGGGAGTGTTTTGGGGAATTTTTCCGTCTCTAAGTCTCGGTAGACATCACAAAACCACTGAAGATGATTATTGTTCTTAAATAAGAAGGGGAAGAAGAAATTCCAATGCCAGTACTATATGAAAAGCTAATGGCCTTCTGCTTTTGCTGTGGGTGTATTGGCCATCAGTTCTGAGAATGCAAAGAATACAAAAACCAAAGCAAAGAAGAGTTGCCTAAACAAGAATAAATGGAAAGGGAGTAGGGAACAAGAGAAATAGAAAGGAGGAGAAACAGTCTTGGAAAATGCAGAGATACCAAACCCAGGTTCACCTTCATCGAACTCGGGTCAACAAAACAAATTCCTGCAAAACCAACAAAACAAGGAAGCTAGTAGAACACAAATGGGAGGGGTATAAGTGGATGAGAAGGGGGGGAATGTCAATGAAATCAATGGAGGGATATTGAGGATGCTGCAAACTGATGATTATAACCTGCAAGTGGTAGTTGACAAATCTGTAGTTACTGCAGCAACGAGAATTCAAGAGATTCAGGCGGGAAACTCAATAGAAAATGAAAGTTGGGAGGGAGTTCAAAAAAGGGAAGGAAATCATAGTGGGCCAAGCAATAAATCGCCCAATGTTCATCTTACAGACCTGCAAGCTCATATGAGGAAGTAGTGGACAATGAGATTGCATCAAAGAGGGTAAGGCCCAAATGGACGAGATGGAAAAACCAAGCCCGTGAAACAAATAAAAAACAAAGCAGCAAAGCTGGACCCTTAATTTCCAAACACCTGAGCAGTGAGGCCAAATGGGACAGGCCAGATAGAAAAAAGGCCAAGATGATTAGCTTATTAACAGAAGACCCGGCAACCAGCCCAACTAAATCCCCCTCAGTAAAATTTAAACTCAAATGGGAGCTAATAGCCATGGAAGTGGTGGATGTCTCGGATTCAACAACAAAAGATGTATCGACGGAGGCTGGTGGCCAGCCCTGCTGGATGCAATGAAGATCACTAGCTGGAATGTTCAGGGACTAGGGAATACCCGAACATTTGAAGAACTGAAAGAAATTCTTAAAAAACATAGGTCTCAAATTCTTTTCCTCTATGAAATGAAGTTGATGTCTGGACAAATGGTGAATATGGGTAAAAAGTTAGTTTTGATAACTGTTTGGCTGTAGATAGGAATGGCATGGGGGGTGGATTGGCAATGTTGTGGAATGACGATGTGGAGCTGGAGATAATTTCTTATAACAACCACTATATTGATGGATTAGTTAGAGGTGCAAACGGGAAGTTGTGGAGGTGCATAAGGGTGTATAGGGATCCGAAGGTAAATAAAAAATGACATACATGGACATTAATGAGAAGGCTTTTAGGTTTGTTCTCTTACCCATGGATTTGTTTTGAATACTTTAATGAAATCCTAAATTTAAATGAAAAAATTGAGGGGGGGGGGGAGTGGTAGGAACCTAAACACAATGGCAGATTTTAAAGAAGCAGTCGAGGAATGTTAGCTAACTGATTTGGAGTGTAGGGGGTACCCTTTCACTTGGTCAAACAGAAAGTTCAGACCTTACTTTATAGAAGAAAAGCTGGATAGATTCTTAGGGTCTAAGGATTAGGAGACTGGTCTAACTTAGACACCTGGAGTTCCGATCATAGTCCTATAATGTTGGAAATGCAAGATAGAAATTGGGGGGGGGGGGGGGGGGAGATACAAACTAAGGACTAGGGCTCACATGCATTACGAAGACATGTGGAGTACTTATAATGAATGCAAGCGTACTGTGATGGAAGAGTGGAGAATGCATGATGGCTGAGTGAGAAATAACCCAGTGTAGTGTTTTAGAAAGGCTACAAACAGCTCCATAACACAGTTGCAGATTTGGAGTAAACAACAATTCGGGAATAGAAATGAAACGTTGTATTAGTTAAAAAGAAAACTTATCGAAATGAAGTTCAATTATGTGCAGTATGAAGTAGAAAATGAAATAAGAAGCACGAAGAAACAGATTGAAAACTTATTGATGGATGAGGAGACTTACTGGAGGTAGAGGTCAAGAGTAGAGTGGTTAAAAAAAAGGGATAGAAATACTAAATTCCTCAGCGTAAAAGAAAAAGAACAGGATATGGGGTGTGCTAAACCAGCAAAATGTATGGGTTGAATACGAAGAAGAAGTGGAAAGGCAATTTTGCAATTATTTCACAGACTTGTTCACTACCTCTAGCCCCACGAAAGAGACATGAAACAGCAACTAGACAACCCCTTCAAAGTAGAGGAAATCTATGTAGCTCTCTCTCAAATGAGTCCCACAATGGCTTCAGGACCAGACGGCTTACTAGTTGCCTTTTATCAAAAGTATTGGCACTCGGTCAAGAATGAAGTCATTAAAATATGTCTTCATATCTTAAATGATAGAGGCTTTATTGCTCTTTTAAACCATACTTATATTACATTGATTTTTAAGGTAGCTAGACCTTTGAAAGTGACAGGTTTCATATCTATAAGTTTTTGCAATGTCATCTACAGAATTGTAGCTAAATCAATAGCAAATAGGCTAAAAAATATTCATCATGTTATATGCCCAACCCAAAGTGCTTTCATCCCAAACAGATTAATCTCGGATAACACTATCATAAGGTATGAATGCTTGCACAAGATCAGACACAGCAAAAAGATAAAACATGGGCTAGTGGTTCTTAAATTAGATGTCAATAAAGCCTATGACAGAGTGGAATATTCTTTTCTTGAACACATTATATTGAGAATGAGGTTTTCATGTAGATGGGTAGAGTTAATTATGAATTGTGTCGCTACAGTCTCCTTTTCTGTCATTGTTAATGGGATAGCAAAATGGCTGTTTTATCCATAACGGGGGCTTATATAGGGTTGTCCAGTCTCACCTTACCTCTTTATTATGTGTGCTGAAGTGTTCTCAAACCGTATCAGACAAGTGGAGCATCAAAAGCTTATTCATGGCCTCTAGTTTAGGAGAAACCTATCTATTTCCCATCTTTTATTTGCAGATGACAGCCTAATTTTCACTAGAGCTACCGTGGAAGATTGCACGAACTTAAAAAAGCTTTTTGAATGTTATGACAGAGCCTCTGGATAGATCTTCAACCTGGAGAAATCATCAATGTTTTTAGTAGTGGTACAAAACCGGAGTATGCATCAACTATAAAGCAGATTTTTCAGCTTAAAGTTGTTTCCAACTATGAAAAGTATCTTGGCCTACCATCAATGATAGGGAGAATGACGAAGAGCTTCTTTAATGAGATAAGGCTCAAGGTTTTAAGCAAGATTTCCAGCTGGCAGCACATGTTTTTTTTTCAAGTAGCGGAAATGAGATACTCATTAAAGTTGTGGCTCAATCTATCATAACTTATGCCATGAGTGTTTTCAAAATTTGATTGGGGTTATGTGATGATTTGCAGAGGGCTATAGCAAAGTTCTGGTGGGGCTCAACAGAGGAAAAATGAAACATTCACTGGACAAGATTGGAAAATCTAAGTCAAGCAAAGATTAGAGGAGGTTTGGGCTTCAAAGATCTATCATGTTTCAACCAAGCCCTTGTTGCCAAGCACGGTTGGAGACTTATGCAAGCTCCAGATTCTTTGGTGGCCAAAATCTTAAAAGCTAGGTATTTTAAGTACTTAAACTTTATAGAGGCTAGTTTGGGATCAAAGCCTTCATACATCTGGAGAAGCATCATATGGGGAAGATAAGTGCTGGTAAAGGGCTGTAGATGTAGAGTAGGTAATAGACAACAACTAGATTCCTAGACCTACGAATTTTAAACCAACAACTTCTCCGAGCTTGCCAAAAGGAACTCTTGTTGCTGAGATAACTAATGGAGACAACCAGTGGAAGGAGGAATTAATATACCAACATTTTGGCAAGGAGGATGCTGATGCAATTGTGCAAATTCCTCTACCAAGAAAACAAAATGATGTTAAGCTGATTTGGCATTATGTTCAAAGAGGGCAGTATTTAGTGAAGACTGGGTATCAGGTAGCTCTAAAACAAAAACACCCGGATTTCCCAAGCTGCTCAAATTCTCATTCAAGCCATTGGAACTATATTTGGAAGCTAGCAATCTTTGAGAAAGTAAAAGTCTTCCTATGGAGAGCAGCTAAGGATTTGCTACCCACTATTGAAAATATATGGAAGAAAAAAGGTAGTGCAAGAGGCAAAGTGCCAAATATACAAAAACCAAATGGAGAGTATCGGCCATGCTCTTTTGGATTGCAAGATAGCAAGGAAAGTTTGGCAAAATTCCCCTTTTGGTAAGCCAGTTCAAAGAGAAATGTCTTCGAATGTAATCAGCATTATCTAATCTTTGCACCAGCAGCAAAGGGTGTTAAATGGTGACTTAGTTGCTTATCTATTTTAGGTGATATGGAATGCCAGAAACAAAATATTGTTTGAAGGAATCAATGAGGATTCAGTGAGGTTGGTAGCCAGAGCATTTTCTGTGGCTAATTCTATCAAAAGAATTAGAACACCAGAGTTGAATTTTTGTGCTAAGAAGGCTATTACAAAACATCAACAGTGGTGTCCATCAGGAGACGGATGGGTGAAAATTAATGTGGATGCTACAATGGATAAGGAAAATTTGTTAGCTAGGCTGGGAGTTGTAATCAGAAACTCAAGAGGAGAAGTCATTGCATCTGCTGTCAAAATTGAGAAAAATGATGGGAATGTGGAGAGGGCAGAAGCAAGTGCTGCTCTATGGGGATTGTAGGTGGCTCACAAGGGTGAGGCAGTCTCTGTGGACTTAGAGTCCGACTCGAAGGGTGTTATAGAGCTAATCAACAATAAAATGGGCACACTGACTGAAACTTTTTGGGTGATCTTCGACATTT
>NW_006262201.1:6501086-6534475 GCF_000493195.1 Citrus x clementina
AAAACCAAGAAGAGTTTTCAAAATTTCAAAGCTCAACATGTACCTAGAAGTTGTAACATTGTAGCTCAATCTGTGGCCAAGTTAGCTTTAAGGGAACTTGACTCATTTGTATGGTTGGATGAAATTCTAGTTGATGTTCTGTGTTTACTCGCTTCTTAAGTAATGAAAGACGTACTTTCTTTTCAAAAAACAAAAAAGTCAACATGTAGAAAATGTATATACGTAAGTGAAAATATACCAATACGCTTATATATGATGTTGAGCTCAATGGATTTTGCAAGTATGAATTATCTTGATAATATGGGATAAAATGATCCTTTTTTCTATACAACTTGGGTTAATTACTTAGTTGTCATATTTTTAAATTAAAAGGTCATTGTTCTATATTTATTTCCTTTAAAATCTACATGTAAGATTAATTTGAATTTTAAGATACATAATACATAAGAGAAAAGTACTATTTTACCTTTGAAAAGTCAAATACATATCTACAAAAGTTATAATAGGGTATTGGAATAATTTTTTAAAATACACAAACTAACTTAGTAATCAGCTCAAACTGCATGACTAAATTAAATAAATTTTTCACTTAAAAAAATGTATATAAATAAAGTGACGTCTTATTACACGTACAGTAATGCTTCATTTTCTTTTTGCTTAATTTCTTTATTTTGTCGCATGGATTATTAATCCTAAGGGTAAATTTCGCAGGTATTTATATATTACAGGGAAAAATAAACACCGATTTTAGTGCGCGATAAAACATATTAAATGAAACATCTAAAGACCAAAATATCAGAATATGATGAAAGAGTTTTCGGGCCTGGTGTGAAAGAAAGGCAAATGTCTATGTCAAAGAATGCCTTACTAAAAAGAATGCCTCTTTTTTCTTTTTTAATTTCATTTTAACTACCATATCCTTATTTGTACGTCATTGAGATTTGAGCAGCTAAATACATAGAGATTTTACATTCATCACTCGTCTCAAGATGGCCAATATATATATATATATAATAAATTTCATGGTTTAAAAATATGCTCGTATTAAAAAAAAAATACAAATATTCTTATTTTAATAAAATGAAGATGCCTCATTTTATATATACAGTAAAACCTTCAAATAAGAATACTCTATATAGAAATAACTTCTTCATAATAATAAAATTGCGGTCACAGCTTGGGACCAGTTATAATTAGAAATAAGTTCTATATTGTAATAAGTTATATTTTTTGTAAGTCCCGTTTTAATAAACTTATCTCTACATAGTAATAATATTTCAAAAACATATGCCATATTACAGTAAATAATTAAAATGAAATAAAATATCTTTCTAAAGTTGCTTGTGACAATGATTTATTCTTTAAAGTTGCAACCATATCTTTCAACTTACGAGTATGTATTAATTGGTCAGCATAGGCACTTAATAATTGGTCAACAAAATAATTAATTTATTAATGTCTATACATTGAATTTGATTTGCTTATTAATATATTAATATACGACATAATTTATCTCTATATCACTTGCATTAGGGATAATTAAGTAAAGATAATAATTTTTGTATTATACCTCTATTACATTATAATATCTTTATAAGAATAAATTTTTTCAATACATACATACGTACGTACGTACATACATACATACATACATACATACGTGATAGAGGTGTGTCCAGCTTTTTATTGATGGAATGAGTAATAATACAGCCACAAGCTCTTGTACAAACTTATTTTGTACAAATTGATGTGGCATGATAAGATTGGTTGAATTAAATATCACTTGACCCACATGATTTGTTTTTATTAATTTATATTTTCATTCAACCAATAAATTTAATGACACGTCAGTTTGTACAAAATAAATTTATACAAGAGTTTGTGGCTGTATCATTACTCTTGATAGAATTGTGTTATGAGCTGCATAATCTTAATGTTAACACGTATCCCATCACGCTTCTCATGACGTGCAAGACCCGCATAAAATCCAGTACTGTGATACTGTGTGATGTATTTACAAAACAAAGCCCATTACTTGAAATAAAAAAAAAGACATGCGTTATATATTATTCCCTCTTCACATATATAATCCAGAAATAAGAGTTTATGAAATTAATTTTATGGTCGTCATGGGCACAATAATGGAACTTTAAAACATTGAGAAAGATTTTTGAAGTTTATTTATTTATTTCTCACAATGTTCTATATTTATATATATTATAATGTAAGATATTTTAACTAATAACCCCCACGACAAGGATATTTTTAATGAGTTTTCAAGGATCTGATCAAATAATTTTTAAATAGATTTACTGTTACTTAAACTTTATTTATAAAAAGTAAAATAATTAAAAAATTAATTTAAACTTTATTTATCCCTTTATTTTTATAAAATAAAAAATTTTCTCAAATGTTCTTTTTACAAATGCAACCATATATGCAAAGATCATGACTTAAAGTTATACAGAATTAAAAACTTTGATTAATTAAAAATCAGAAAAAAGATAAAGTGAGAGAAAAAGTGGCGTGGTACCCAAGATCCGGCCTGCTTGCGGAGAATCATCATCAACTACTCATCTAGTCATCAATACTCAGAATCCTTTGATCCTTTCCTTTTCAATATGAAGGACACCCCTTTCTTTAATTTTCTATTTGATCGCCTTTTGCTTTTCTCAATAATTCTTTCATTATTTTGCTTTATCTTTGTCCTCCCCAAAGCCCCTTTATTCTCTGCCTTCAACACCAGCGGCTTTTGCCCTGCCCTGTACTTATTGAAATCCCATCTCATCTTTTTAGAACCATCCATTTGCCCTCCACTTTCTTGCTAGCCAAACAGGGAAAAAAAAATAATGGCAGAAAATTTTGATTATGAAGAGCTTGTGAAGGCAACTGAAAGCTTCTCTCAATCAAGACTCATTGGCAAAGGCAGCCATGGTTCGGTTTACAAGGCCATTCTTGAAGATCATCAAACTGATGGTGATCATAAAATATTAGCCATTAAAAGAGCATCTACTAATGGCTTTGAAGTTTTGCAAGACAACTCAAAGAAGCTCAATAATGAAATACGTGTGTTATCATCTTTGCAAGAGAGTAATAAGAGAAACCCTAATTATTGTGTCGTCAACTTTCATGGAACCAGCTGTCGAAACTCAGGGTCAGTTGATGGTAACAGCAACAAGCTTTTGGTCATGGAGTTTATGCCTAACGGCTCTCTTTATGACTTGTTACATAATGCAGCTGCGGCTACAACTCCGCAGCTGGGGTGGCCTAATCGCGTAAAAATCGCCATGCAGATCTCCAGGGCGATCCAGTGTCTGCATGAAAATGATCCTATGATTATTCATAGAGATATAAAGTCTACGAACATACTGTTTGATTCAAAGTGGGATGCCAAGTTGGCTGATTTTGGACTTGCTGTTTCAGAATCTGATGAGTCTTCGATGGTTCAACCAGCTGGGACTATTGGGTACTTGGATCCTGGTTACACAAACCCTAGCAAGCTGAGCAAGAAAGTTGATGTATTCAGTTATGGGGTTGTCTTGTTAGAGATTATAAGTTGCAGGAAGCCCATCGATGCTGCTAGGGATCCGGCTTCAATCATAGACTGGGCAATGCCATTGATCAAAGAAGAGAAGCTCAGGCAAGTTTGTGATAGCAGAGTTGGTTTACCTACTTTCATGGAAGGGGCTATCAAGCAGATGTTACACGTGGCAGCACGGTGTGTGTCATCCGAGGAAGAAAATCGTCCCGGAATTGGAGAAATTTTAATGGGGTGTTCTTGCTTTTTTGTTGATCATCATCATCATCATCATCATCATCATGTTGAAAGAGTTAGATTGATTCCACTTTGGATCATGAGTCTTTGGGGAAGTACCAAAATTAGGCAAAAAAAAGGGGCTAATAATAAGTTCCCGTGTAGTCAGAAAAAGATGATGATATTGAGAGAGATTTTGGCAGTAATTGAATTGAAAAAATTATTGAGTCATTGAGTTAACTCACTTTCGAGTTATTGTCGGTCAATGTTTGAATTAATGTTAATTAATTGTATGAATATGATACGAAGGCAAAAAGCTAGAATGCAGGCCATACACAAGATTCCCAAAAGTTGGTGGGGGATGATAATATATGAAAGTTTTATGTTGATGACCTGTCATTCTTTGTTGAAATTAATTACGGAAATTATATTTCTATTATCTCTGTTTTGTTATGTGGATATCCAATTACAAAAAAGCTTTTGACTTATTCTATGCACTACGTATGTTTTTAAAGATAAATTAATAAATTAATTTATCACTAACACCATTAGAATCTATTAAAGAATCTAAACAAAGTGACCATTAAGAAAAAATTATTTTTTAAAATTTTAAAAGGATAAAATAGTCTTTTCATAAATTTTCGGGTAAAACAATTATTTTCTTTAGATTCTTTAATGGTATTAGTAGTATAGCGGTAAATTGATACAAATTTGAAAATAGAAGTAGTGAAGAAAACAAGTTAAAATTTTTTTATAATTAAACGTAGATATGACAAAACAGTGGAGTGATAATTTTCAATTTAATTATTTAAGAAGTAGTTGCCTTCATTCCCTTCATTGTGGATATGGCACACGGAAACCTTTTAGCTTACGTGACCACGTCATCTTTTTGGTACTCAGTATTGTTCTTGCCCCATTTATCCACAGATTAAGCAAATTCCTCGTGTTTTCAAGGTGCTTTAATTTCATTCCAAATATTCATGTGCTCTCTAGCTAGTTAATTTTTCAAATGAACTAGTACTAAGAATTCGATTCGGTTGAGATTTTATGAACTATACAGTTTAGTTTTTCATTGAGTTTGGATTTTGGAAAAAAAAAAGAAACGAAATTGATAAATAATATAAAGAAAACTAAACAAACCAATCTAAATTAATGGAATCCAATCGAACTAAATTTTAGATAAAAATTATTTATTATTATATCCAGTTGAGATATGCATTGTGACATCATTTTAACAAAATTTACTAATCACAATGTACTGTTTTTAGAATTTCCTCACTTTTAGGAATAAAATTTATGGAATATATAGATACAAATTTAAAACCAATTTTTATTTATCACTACGTAACAACAGAAAATTTACTAAATATAATGAACTGTCGTTTAAATTCACACCCTCTTAAAAATAAAATTTGCTAAATAGTTGATTGGTTATATTCACAATGAATTGTTTTTATAGCATGATTACTAATAGTAATTATCTAAAAATAAGCAAACACATGGCATCAAGTTATTTGAAGAATGAATGTGCAGGCATTGACAGAATACAAGATTGTGGATTCATGAACCAGATTTTTTTGCCATTATTATCTATAAATTTATGACAATGATGCTAATCGTTTGCTGACATTTCTAAACTCACCTTGGCCCATGACATCACAATCATCGAAACAAAATTTTCCTGCTAGCTTTCATTCCCCCCCCCCCCCCCCCTCAAATATTGTCTCAAAACTGCATAAATATGAGATTGTTAGGAATTGGAGGGGAATGCACATTATAATTTAAAGGAATTGTGTGTAAGCAGTTATTTAAAAATGATGTATGAGCAAATGATACTTAAATTACAAAGAGACGAAAATTGAAAAAATAAGAGTAAAATGCTTTCAGGGAGAAAATGAATTGTGTATTTTCATTAGTAAGGGAAGAATATATATAGGCATTAGTGGGTGGAGCGCTCACATTTCTTAATTATGAGAACATTAATGGAGAGAGCACTTAGCATTGTTAACAATAAAGGAGATAATGGGGAGAGCACTATTTGGTGGAATCCACTTATGCATTCCGCAATCTACAACACTCCCCCTTAAATTCGCCAATTATTCATTAGATGTGCTTAATATTGTCTCGTTAAAACCTTATCAGTAAAACCATTAGGGCAAACTTGGTCGAAGGAAAAAAAACATAGTGCACAATTATCTAACATGACTACAAAATTATTCTCTTTAAAATGTGCTCCCCCTGATGACATTGGATGTGATTTTAAACTGCCTCATTAAAAACCTTTGCTAGTAAAAACCCCATGGGAAAACTTGATCAAAAGGAAACAAGAGTACAATACATATGCGTCCAATATTATTATGATTCTTCTCTTATAAGATCATGCTCCTCTTGTTGAGTGCTCTTCCTGATGAGTACTTCTCTTGAAGGCAACATGTATTAATTTAATAGTTTGTTAAAATGATGCATGCCAATGCCATATACAATTTTCTCGAACATAAATGTAGGTAAAGCTTTTGTAAATATACCAGCTAAATTATTCATGGAGCATATTTGTTTGATATCAATCTTCTTATTCTATTGGAGCTCATGAGTGTAGAAGAATTTCAGTGAAATATGTTTTGTTCTATCCCCTTTAATGTATCCTCCTTTGAGTTGAGCTATACGTGCAATATTGTCTTCATATATTACTGTTGGGATATCTGAACTTGAAGATATTCTACACATACTTTGAATATGATGGATTACAGATCGCAACAATATGCATTCTCAACTGGCTTCATGTAGTGCAAGAATTTCATAATGGTTGAAGGATGTTGCAACGAGAGTATGTTTTGTACACTTCTAAGAAATTGTTGTACCATTGAAAGTGAAAACATATCCTGTTTGTGAACGAGCTTTATGGGGGTCAGATAAATAATTTGCATTAGCATAACTAACAAGACCTGGATTTTTCATTAGTTCGTTAGAATAAAATAAACCTAAATCAATTGTTCTTCGAAAATAATGAAAAATATGTTTGACACCATTCCGATGTCTTCTAGTTGTTTCAGAGCTAAATCGATCTAACAGATTAACATAAAATGCTATGTCTAGTCTAGTACATTGTGCTAAATACATCAGAGTACCAATTGCATTTAGATATAATACTTCAAGACCAAGTATCTGTTCACCATCTTCTTTAGGACGAAATAAATCAGTTTTAGGATCAGGAGACCCGACTACTATTGAGGTACTCAATGGATAAGCTTTATCCATGTTGAAACGTTTCAAAATTTTCTCAGTATAAGTTGATTGATGGATAAAGATACCATTGGACCTGTGCTCGATCTGCAGCCTGAGACAATACCTAGTTTTCCTTAGATCTTTCATTTCAAATTTATTTTGCAAACCTTCAATGATTTTTTGGAGCTCTTTAGGAGTTCCTATTAGGGGTGGGCAAAATATCTGATTCGACTCGACCTGATTCGAAAATTATCGGGTTCGGATAAGATTGGGTTGTTAATCAAATCCGATCGGATGAATTTGTGAAAACTCGATCGGATCGTGATCGGATCAAGTGAAAATCGATCCGATCTGAGAACCCGATCGAGTTGACAAAAAAAATAAAAAACAAGAACATAAAAAAGGAAAACTGAAACCTAAATTGTAGCAAAGCTCCTAAATCCTAAACACTCAACGCACACACCACTCAATCCAGACACAAAAAGCATTACAAACATACATAAATCAATACATTAAACCATTAACAACACTAGAAAGCAATACACGGCAGTGACTGCACAAGGCACAAACAACATCCCTCAAACAAATGACAGCCTCCCATTAAACGACAGCACACGGCACAAGGCACAAGCAGCCTCACTTATAACCCATTACCGACAGCCACACGGCCCACACACAACGCTTCCCTCAAACAAACGACAGCCACACGGCCACCAAACACAGCAACCGCTGAAAGCTGACGCCAATCGAAGCTGCTCCATGAGGATCGTGACCCGATCTATCGATTCGTTGCTACTAGGTACTAGATCTGCTGACCTCCATGCCTCGAATCCTCCACCATTACCCGATTCAGTTCGAGCTCTATTCGAACTTGCAAGCTGCAGCCCAAATTTTGGCTGTTAACATTTGAGTTTTGAAAGCTTGAGTTTGGCATTGACACTTGGTAGTTGGCATATTTTCATTATATATGATATCTAATCCGAACCCTGCTCAATTTGAACTCAATTCGAATTTTTAACCTGATTCGATAATTCGGATCGGGTCGGATTGGGTTATATATTCGGGTTGAATTCAGATGAACTTTTATCCAACCAGATCAACCCAAAATCCAATTGGGTTGATCTGAATCCGATTTTGCCCAGCCCTAGTTCCTATTAAATTCAAATCATCAAGATAAACTGCGACAATATCAATTGCAAATTTTGATTGCTTAATAAAAACACATGGATAAATAAGATCATTAATGTATCATTTTTTTATCAAATATTCACTGAGGTGATTATATCACATGCGTGCAGATTGTTTTAATCCATATAAAGATTTTTGTAGCTTTATTGAATACAAGCTACGATGTGATGATTGATAAGATTCTGACATTTTAAATCCTTTAGGGATTTTCATATATATCCGTGTCAAGTGACCCATATAGATAAGCTATCACCATATCCATGAGATGTATATCAAGATTTTTTGATACAGCCAAACCAATTAAAAATCGAAACGTAATTGCACACATTACTGGAGAGTATGTCTTATTATAATCAATACAAGGTCTCTCTGAGAAATCTTGTGCAACAAGTCGTACTTTATATCTTACGACTTCATCATTTTCATTATGTTTCCGTACAAATACCCATTTGTACCCAACAAGTTTGACATCCTTAGGTGTTTGGACTACAGGTTTGAATATTTCACGTTTGGCTAAAGAAGTCAATTATGCATAGATTTCTTTTTTCCATTTAAGCCAATCATGCTTCAATCTACATTCATCAATGGTTTGTGGATTATGATCATTTACAATGTCAATAGCTACTGCAAACACAAACACATCATTGATGATAATTTCTTTATCTCCATCACTTCAAGTGATTAGACCATATCTTGGGCATATGCCTCTTTAAGGGGTCCTTCAGAGTATTTGGTCTCATTAAGGACCAAACGTCTTTTCAAAATATTACCATGAGTATAATCAACAGAAATCTCATTCTTTCTGGATTTAAGTGCCTTTTCAAGGCTTTATTCTTCATGAAGAGTTTTTGTATTGTCAAGGTTTTTGGTCTTTTTAGAGACTAGTTGCTTTTTTGAAGCAATTTGTTCTTTTAGATTTTTATCATCATTTGCAGCAAAACCCTATTTAATCATTTTTCTTTTTCTCAGAACACTATCTTTTGAATCAATTGGTCTACCACGCTTCTGGCTACCACAAATAATTCTTTAACTGCACTTTTCATTAATTGTTCTTTAGGTACAATGACTCGGCCAAGTATATTAGCAATTGATATATATGATTTGATTATTTTCGCCATAAAAAATCTAAAAAAATTGTATGCAAGAACTTTGTTCTTCACCTTATATTTATAGATATGTGATATACAAATGGTAAATCAAATAAACTTGCAACAAATTAATATTCAAATCATTAAACCTAGCTCAATAGGAAACAATAAAAAAGGAAAAAAAACTCTTTTTTTTTCCAGCTTCACATTAACAACGTAGACACATTTTCTGTTGTTGGTAATATCTCCATCCATCTTAGTCCATAAATTTAATTGCATCATTACAATTTCAATCAGCATCTAGACAGTAAATGTAAGTTGATGATCACACTATTAATTCCATTTCACGTTGATTAGGGAAAAAAAAAGTTTTCCTATATTCATGTAATTTCTATAATCTCTTAAATATACTAAATGAAGTAGGTCTATTTTGCTATTAACTAAATATCCCAGATTTTGTATTGTTGAACCATTTATTGTCTTAAGGCAATATGTATGTATATTTTTTAACTTTACTTTGAGCTCATCTCGTGCCATTGAGTTTTTTACTTTCTTCTATTTATTGCTACCATTTTGAAATTAAAATATTGATTCAATCGATCGACTTATTAATAATTGATCAACTTAATTTCATTTAACTGATCAACTTAGTTTTCTTTCATTAACTTTTAATAGCATGATTCATTCGTGATATATATTTACAACATTTTTTTTATGTATCCTTTGATTCAATTCACTCATAATAAATCTTAAAATCATTCACCATTGTGATTTAACTATTATAGTCTGAAAAAAATTTTAATAAAAATAACTCTATGGATAATTCAATTTTAAGGGTATTATTAGACAAATCATTGCACTAACAATTTTGATTGTTTGCTTGTAAAAGTAAAATATGCATTTGTATAACTGTTTTTGCAATAAGAAAAAATGTTAAAAGGTGCCTCCAATTTTTTCTTTCAAGTTTCAAGTTAATTATATGGTTGCTAAGTAAATTAAGAAAGTAACCTCATTGGCCTCTCTTATAATATGGATGTCTTTGGATTTTTAAAGGAAAAGAAAGACCCCAAGTGACAGTCTCTAAGGCTGAAGCTGTTCTGGAAGCCTACCGAAGAACCCAACTCCCAACAGCTACTCATATAGGCAATCAGAGATCTCCGATGCTAAAGGCTTGGAATCCTCCCCAAAGAGGATACTTTAAGGTTAATGTAGATGTTGCCACCAATTCGGAGAAGCAAATTGCAGGTCTAGGGGCTGTAATTCGAGATGAAGATGGGAATGTGACTGCAGCTGCAGTCATAGTTTCCAAGTTCTACGGTGATGTGTTTTTAGCAGAGGTAGAAGCAATCGAATTGGGACTTCAACTTGTAGGGAATGCTTGAATAGAGTCTTTGATTGTGGAATCAGATGCTCAAGAGGTTGTTAAGTTAGTTAACAACAGTCGGGGCTGCAGATCCGAGATCTTCTGGACCATTTCAGAGGTGCAGAGAGTTTTGAAGAGCTTTAGCTCAGTTTGTGTCCAATATGCTCATAGATCTTGTAATGCGATAGCCCACTCTTTAGCTAAATTAGCTCTAGAGAAGCTCGAAACTATTGTTTGGATGGGTTCATACCCTCCCCACTTGTTGTACTTGTTTTCTTCTTTGAGTTGAAATGAATGTACTTTCCATTCAAAAAAAAAAAATAATATGGATGTCTTTTGAATTATCTTAATTTAGAATTTATTGACATACACTAATTGATAATTAACTTTTTTGTCCTCATCAATGATCTTCTTCTTTATGCTTCACCAATGGTGACAACATTTTAAATCAATGAGATATTCATTATATTAGCAGAAATTACGAGGGATCTCAACGACAATATTAGAATAACCCTAAAATAATAAAAAGGATGATTGTGGCTTGAAGACCGATTCTCGCCACAAGTTGGGCTGGTTTATGCTCGGTCCACGGCCATAACATCCTAGGAAAAGTTGATTAAACAATATTTTGTGAGTTCTTGATGGAGCGAGGGTAGAGGAAGCAAAATTGATTAGGTAAGAAAAAGTAGAAGTGGAATTGATAGGATAGAAAACACTAAATATCATTATAGTACTTTACAAAGCCAACACAATTAAGTTACGCTTTGATCAAAGCATGATTAGATATCATTTTAATTCAAAAGACTCAATGAGATTTTTAATAACGCTTAAAGCAAGATTAGATGACGCTCTAATTCAAACAACTCTACAAAAGAGATTTTAATCGATAATGTAACACTTCACTATATTATTTACTTAAAAATGCTTAAAAACACAGTTACTCTTAATATAAATACGAATTTTAAAAGTTTAGCACAATCCAACAAAAACTTTTTTACATAAAAGTAAGAGTCATATATAGATTTCTTAGTTTATTTAAAAACTTAATTATTACATAAAGTCAAGGTACTTATTTTTTATTAACACAAAGCTGAGCCCATCATAAAATCCCAAGGTCAGTTATGCCCATATGCACTTCGTCTTGGTTAGGACTTGGTGCCAGCTTGCCTTACTCATCGTTACCTGCAATGTAAGGATTTAGTGAGCTAATGCCCAGTAAAATAACACTTTGATGCATGTATAAATTATGATGCATGTGAATGACCATTCTTAAAATAAACTTAGAAAATACAAAACAACTTTATTTGGACTCTAAGTATGTTGCACTACAAGGCTGACACTTTTACTCTTTAAACATTATGCCCTTGGGCCTCATTAGTTGAACTTTTGGGCGTTACGTATTGCCATCCCTAAAAGATTTCTTACAATTTAGCTTTGAGGGCTTGCCCTCCTTAGAACTTTGCCACCTGGTCGTACAACCACCTATTTTTCATAAATTCATTTTCTGAAACGTCTTCTTTATAATGTAGTCCATGATATGCATGCATCCAATGCAACTTATAACCACGATGCATAACAAAATCAACATACAACATTATTTAAAGACAAGAGTCTTTAGTATAGGCGGCATAACCGACCATAGCATAATTAAGTATAAATGTCACATATTAGGTAGCAGAGCCGACCATAGTCTCACATATTAGACGGCAGGGCCGACCATATAAAGATTTAGAATATAACTAATCACACCATCATAATATAAATGGATTGTTAAAACTGATCTTAAATATAAAAGTAATTTTGTCCTTACATTGCAGTTGAAGTATTACTTACCTCTTTATCTTGATTTCTCTAGACCTTTCTAAATTAAGGATTTCTCTACTCTTGTTATTATGACTTAGAATGGAAGAGAATGAAATTTCTAAGTTGCATTTAAAATGAAAGGTGGTGGGGGTATTTATAGGATTTCTTAAGGCTAATGGATGGCTAGGATTTTGCCACCATAACTCTTGATCAATGGTTGAGGTTAACCTTCATAAATACCTTACTAAATTCTAGAATTCTTATCTTTCCTCTACAACCTTCTCTTACATCATCACTTATGTCATTGATTATGTCATCTTTACTTAGAATTAAATATCTAAGTAAAGATGAGATTATCCTTCATAAATGTCTTGCTAAATTCTAGAATTCCTTAACTTTCTCTACACTTCTTTTTACATCAACGCTTACGTCAACGCTTACATCATCATTCCTTATTGCTTATGTCATCATTCCTTAAAATTAAATATTATAAACTTAAGGGGCTTGTTAGCTTAAAAATAAATTCTACTATATTAAGAAAATTGTACCTCACAGATAATCCCAGAGGAAATTTTATTAAATAATTGAATTTAAAGTTATGAAATAATAACATGATCTCTTTATTTATAATAGAGCAAACCCACTTCCCTAAGTTAACTTAAAAAAAAGGGATTATAATGGAAATAAAATATACTTTCCCTAAGTTAACTAAATCTCATACCTTAATTGACTCCAATGGAAATAAAAAGTTTTAAAATAATAAAATATCATAATTAACTTTAATTAAAATAGAAATCCTAAAATGATAAAATTTTAGAATCTTAAAGTTTCTAAAATAACGTCCTACATTAGTTTTAATTGATATTGTTAATTTTGAAAAAAAATATTTCTTAACTTATTAAAAATCTTCACAAATCTTTTATAGACCTTCCCTCACATAAGGCTTCTCGAAAAGCTAGAACTTACAATCAGACTTTGGCCCCATTATATGACATATGTTAGTAAAATTCATTTTTACAAATGATAATTCTATTCATCCCTTTCTTTATATTTTCTAAAAGAATATCTAAAATTTTACTCCCATACTTATGGGAAAATTCAAACCTTCTAATTATAACTAAGACATCTTTGAGTTGGGTTGGGACCCCTGGCATGGTCATAGCAGGTATGGAACCTCTTCAATTGTTTGGTTCCTTAGTTAGCTCCTCAAATTCCAGAAAGTATACATTTCCGAGGTGTCTTCACCTAAAACCAAATCAACTTATTTGAGCTCAACAAAAGTTTGTATCTCCCTCGATGTAACGTATAAATTTTTATAAAAACTTTTAGGACTGATCTCATACAATATATAAGAATACGTAATTTAGAAAATCATATCTTGATAATCCGATTTGGTATTTTTGCTGAGTTAATCTAGGCTCTCAGATCACGATCTGTGACCACCACGCTTGTTAGATCACCATCTGTCACCAATAATCTTCCAGGTTATGACTCATGTTTGATCTGCACTTAACTTGTGGCCGCCTTTATCATCACTAAAAGCAACTCGCAGGAGAAAATTTTTCTCTCAAAATTAGAGAGAAAAAAATATTTTTCTCTTATCTGTATATTGTGGCTTCACCCACCTTTTTGGGAGAAAATAAGCATTTTTGTATCTCTATCTTAGTGGAAACCCTAGGCTCCATATTTTTATATTTTTAATTCTATTAAATCAAATTTGATTTAAATTAAAAATAATAAAATCAAAGGTAACGTTACTTTTTCTTGTCATAGGGGCCATCTTGTAAAATAACACAAGGCCCCTCAGACACAAGCACATTATATGGAGCCTCTCACTAAATAATATATTTAGGCTTTTAACCCAAATAGCTAGTTATCTTACTTATTAATACAGTAGCGGCGTAGTCAATTAAATGAGTTAACCCGGGGATCATATGGGTACATATAATAGTGGCTACAATAATTAGGTCTGTAATTAAACTAGCCTAATTATTTAATTCCAAACCTACTCTACCAAAAGATTTGAACTAACTTCCATAATTGTATATTATCCAGGATAGTGTTCTCGAATAATAATTTGACCCATGCCATATTGATTTTTTTATTATACAATCCTTTGTACCACATCGTTAATTAAATTGATATTTTAATTGTCCAATCAATTTAATTACATTTTGTTCATTGATACTCACTTATTTTTTTAATGATCATTTTTAACATATTAAATATGTCGACACACTCTGGCTAAAAAATTCTATGATCAAGTGCCCAAAACCCATCAAGAGATGTTTTGTACAAATTCTATATTGTTAATCTATAACTCTAATACTTATAATTGCTTTCACCAAGATATCATGTAATCTTGACTACAAGTATGTGTCGTGCCCATTGGTAACTCAAATAAAATAACAATTACAATCATGAAATTATAACTAACTCAAGATTAAGATTATAGTAAAATCAATGCCTATGAGATTTAATAAGTCTGATAGTTATTACAAAGTTAATTAAATCTCATATGTGATCATATTCAATGTAGTCGCACTACAATAAATTCATACATAATTAAGACAAATCATTTAATGAATTTATTACAGTCTATACCTAAATAAAATGCCCAACTTTATTTATTAACTGCAAACTAAATTTATTTAATCATAATATAACTTGTATTTATGTCTTCTGTGAATCCACATAGTGATCACATAAATACATATAATATGATTAAATGGATTTTACTTAAAATATTAATGCAACTAAGATACTTGAAAAAAATACCTCATTTATTTTATTAATCAAAAAAAATATTTATTACAATTAAATAAACACATATACTTTTAAAAAATATATTTTCCCAACATTCTCAACATACACCTAATATTGAAATGCTTTTCAAAAGCATCACTTCATTCAATGAAAAGCACCTTGGCCATAGTATTTGCAGTCTTTTACTAAGCGGGTACCATCAAGATCAACCACTACTCCACTTTTTATGCTACTTGAAAGAAGATTATAAATATTTTAGAGTTCCACTAACTCTATAAAATCGAAACTTAAATCAGTGCACTGCACATACATTTCGTACAGAAAGAAGATTCAAACATCTCTATAAACACAAACTCTCAAGATATTTTAGAGTTAAACAAAACTACCATTTCATGCCTAGAAAAAATGTAACAATTTTTCCCGCTAGAGTGGTTAATACACAATACGGATTTGCTTCAAGTCACCGGAGAGGCTTTTAGAGCAAATGCAACAATTTTGGGTTCTAAAATTTTGCTCTTTAAAGCGTTATTTTGGCTTAGTGTTTCAATTATCAAGAAGAGGTATAAAGATCAATGGCTCCTGCTATCCTTGTTTTAGCTTAATATATATCTCTCATTTTAATTAATATAGTTGTTTCTTAAAAATTTAATTAAGATCATTGGCTTTAAATTACTACTATAGGATTCCGAAAATGATCAGCAGCCTATTTCTTCTTCATCTTCAAAATCACCCAACAAAACAAAGTTTGTTCAAATTTAAATGTCCTTGCTATATCAGTGCTAACATTTGTCTCAAAAGTCAAAATTTTGCTCCATTAATCCGTGACTTCAAAAGGAACAACGATCTTTTCCTATTCCTAGTATTTGTTTTTTTACTCTCATAATTTAGTGAGTGGCTAAGAGTGAGTGGCTAAGATTGACTTCAAGTCAGCTTTTTTTTTTTATTTACAATTAAGCCAACATTTTTTTTTTAAATTTGAAAAACTAGGAGAGTTTAGGAGAAAAAAATAAAATTAAGAGAGAATCCTAATCCAACTTGGAGACTCATGTTGATACTTGTAGAGATTGTTTTGTTGCCTTCCACGTAAAAAAAAAAATTACTTGGATTGAGACTAGAGATTTTTTTTTTCTTAAAATAACTTTTTTTAATCATTAGTTTGTGAGCAACATATATGAATCACATTGGTGTTGGGGTTTGAACAAGTCATCTTTAGTTTAAAATTATAATACGAACCGATATCTTAAGGTCCAGCTTCTAAATCCGATAAAAGCTTATCCATAATTAACTCCTAGCGATGCCCAAAAACTCTATGAACGAATTATTATACAAGCAAGCTGCTGCATGATTATATTTCTTATTCGTGGATAGCACTTATAATAATTCAACTTGATTTTCTTTCAATGACGACTATAGTATGATTCAATCATTCTATTTAGGATAAATTTTTATTTGTTCGTGTCCTTTTGCACATTGGCACCAAAGCACAAAGTACAAGGGGCAATTGTTCAATATGAAGATCACCGGCATGGTTAACAGTAAAATGGCCCAATAAGCAAGCCCAAGTGCAAAAGGACCAAATGGAAGCCCAATATTGTTCCCACTCTTGACACCCAAGAAATCAAGCAAGACTCAATAAAAACACATTTATTTAAGCATGTTGGCTAAGCAAGGTTGGGGATTGGTCTCTTAATATTCTTTGATAGCTCGGTTATTGAAAGCTCGATACTTTAAAGATAGGTCTTTCTTACTGCAAAGCATGGTCATAACCCTTATCTTATGTTTCATAAAGTCTTCTATGGAGGCATGATGCTCTTGAACGGGGTGTTTGGTGACATATTGGTGTGGGTCACACAACTCACAAGTGGATGTCTATCCCGGCAATTGGATTCGACTGCTCAAATATTTCTCTCAACCTCTAGTGCCTCGTTTTGATGCAAAAGTGTCTCCTATACTGCTGGATGGTATGGTAATCGTAGGAGTGACTCTTTGTTGTGGGAGCATTTTGTGCCTATGGATGTTGAATCCATTTTTTGAATTCATTTGCCAAGTACTCCAAGGGCTGATGAGGTGTTACGACATTTTATGAAGGATGGCATTTATAACGTTAAATCAGGGTATCTTGTGTCTTTGGCTTGGGACAATATGGATGTTGCAAAAAGTTCTAGTAGTTCTTCAAGGGATCGGAATAAGATCTGGCATCTCAATGTTCCTGGGAAGGCCAAATTCTTTTTGTGGCAGGGTTACATAGTTGTAGTTCATTTAATTGACAACTAATTGAATTGAAGAAAGGGCTTGTTGAATACAAACATAGGACAGAATAGAGATCGAAACGAAACTTGGTGTTTGTGTAAGATGCTGAGAACCTTCTTGTATGTATGTATGTATGTATGTATTTGCAACGTTGTAAATATTTTACAACACTGATTTTTATGTCATAACAAAGTTAAGTTTATGGTTTAATCACTATGGCTTTTAACGGAACAAAATCCTGAATCTGCACTGACTAAGAAGTAAGAATGATCGAGACTTTTTCTATTGAAGGAGGTCCTGAGGATAAAATCTCAGGTGAAACGAACCCACAGAACCCATGCCGTCATCATATAGATGTGAGATTTTCTTATTTTCAAATTTAAATTTGACAAACAAGAGAGACAATGATGGTGGGATTGGAAATTTAATTGGACAGTGCCATCTCTCACTCGCATTTGTCAAAATTTAATTAATTAAATAATTAAATTTAGTTTATTACGTCAAAGCGAGAAATTTAGTTTAAATTTAGTTTAATAAACTAAATAATTAAATTTAGTTTTTTTTCAACAACAGGACAATGTTTGTTTTAATGTTAAGTTAGTTTATTACGTCAAAGCGAGAAAGGATTTGCTATTCGTTTAATAATATGGTTTGACACTAAACCGATTTATTATTGTTATAATTGTCTTGTTTTACTCAGTTATTTTGCGAGTGTGATTAAACCTATTAAATCGGTTCAATTTAATTTAGTTTAGCATATACACATATGTATCCTTATAGCAATCTCTACGGATAATATACTTGTAGATTGATCGATCAAACTCGCAAATTTGTTAAAAAACTGAAGAAACAAAAATGAACTAGTTCGTTTTTATTGACCTGACTGGGCCAAAATGCAAATATTAGCATGGGGTTCATATTTTTGTGTTTTTTTTTCAAGTAAATGTTTTTTAATCTCTACAGTGTGAGCAAACAACAACACAATTTATACCACATAGGTAAAAATAATTTAAGAAAATAAATAATATGAAATATAAGACAATTAATGATAAAATATGGTCATATTTGTTTGAATGAGAAAAATATTTTTGCATAAAAATTCCAATCTTATGCAATTTATACCACAGGGGGCAAAAACATATAATTAATTCAATCTAACTTATTCTGATTATTATAATTTTGAATGAAAAGTAAAATAATTATTAAATGTGTTAATACTTTCAGCTTCGTGAAGGAAGGAATGCCGTTTAATTAGCAAAGAAACGAGGCGGCCACGAGATAAGAGTCGTTCTTTCTTTCTCTAGAAAATCAAGGGATAGTTTGAGTCGGGAAAGTGGAAGAGAAGGTATTATGGAAAAATATTAAATTAAAATGATGGAAAATATTAAATTAAAATTATGAAAAATATTAAATTGAAATTAAAATAAAATAATATATTAATTTAGAAATTATGGAAAAATATTATTAATAGTAAAAAAAATAAACAGAAAATAAAAGAAAGATATAATGTTGTCAAAATCAAGAGAAAAAAATTTATATAATAAAGGAGAATTATTTGTTTCATATATTATATGTGATGTGTCATATTTAACATGAAAAATTACTTCTATTTTGTTATTTTTCTCAACTTTGTTATTCTAAATACCTCCAAAAAGTTTTTTTTCCCACCTATTTTATGTTTGACGTTCTTGTTGTATGTTTGACCTCCATTATTGCATCTTTCACGTGAACGAACTATTGCATGTTGGCATAGTTTTATGTTTAACCTCATATGTTGCATGTTTGACTTCAGGTGTTACATGTTTTACGTGACCTTTTTATATGTAAATTTCATGTTGTATGTTTGACCTCACTTGTTGCTTGTTTCACATGGATTGTTGCATATCTTGAATAAAGCCAAAAAAAAAAAAAAAACTCCGACCTGTTAAATGTTTCATGTCCGTGTTGCATGTTTGACCTCTGTTGTTGCATCTTTCACGTGAACTATTTCATGTTGACGTGGTTCTCATGTTTAATCTCATATGTTGCATATTTGGCCTCAACTACTACATGTTCTATGTGACCTTTTTATATGTAAATTTATGTTGCATGTGTAACCTCACTTGTTGCATGTTTCACATGGATTGTTGCAAGTCTTGCTTAAAGCCAATAAATGAAAATTTTCTCACCTATTTCATTTTTCACATGTGTGTACCTCTATTGCTGCATCTTTCACATGAACTATTACATGTTGACGTGGTTCTTATGTTTAACCTCATCGGTTGGATGTTTGACCTTAAGTGTTGCAAGTTTTACATGACCTTTCTACATGTAAATTTCATGTTGTATGTTTTACCTCACTTGTTACTTGTTTCGTTTGAATTGTTCCATTTCTTGAATAAAGACAAAAATTGAAAATGGGTGAGGAAGACGAAGTAAAACTGCATCTAATCATGAAGCCGATTAGCCAGCTTATTTAATAATGAATCTAGTAATTATTCACTTCCACTCCAAAGACACCCAACAATGAAATGGTTAGCCGGCTGATTTAACGAAGAATTAAGCAGTTTTCCACCTTCACTCCAAAAAACACCCAGCAATGAAACGGTTAGCCAACTGATTTAACAAGGAATTAAGTAGTTAATTACTAGCATTCAAGAAAATAGTAACAATGAGACAGTTAGCCAGATTGTTAAGCAAAGACTTAAGCGGTTAACTGCTTCCAATCCAGAAACAACTAAGTATAAAACGACTACTCGACTTATTTAACAACAAATGAAGCAGTGAAGGTTCTTGGGTCAGAACCTCTTCTCTATCTTCAGTCGATGGAGAATCACTATCTGTCTCATCGACACTAACTGGATTATTTTTAACCTTTTCAAACTCGACCTACTACAAAGTTCTAATGGTCTTGTCATTCTCTTGAGAATCTTTTTCTTTCAACATGGTTAATTTATCAAAAGTCACATCTTTGCTGAAAATAATCTTCATGTGATAAGACATCAGAGACGATACTTTTTTACTCTACCAGTTATACCCATGAATAATGCTTTCTTCACTCTTGAGTCTAATTTAGATTCCTTTACATGATAATAAGCAGTGAAACAAAAAACATATAAAGAATCATAATCAATAATAGGATTACCAGTCTACATCTCCATGAGTGTTTTGCCCTCAATTGCAGTTGATGGCAAACAATTAATCAGATGGCACGCATACACAACTGCCTCATCCCAAAACTCCTTGCATAATCTAGCATTAGACAACATACACCGAACTTTCTCCAGTATAGTCTGATTCATGTGTTCTGCCACCCCATTCTGTTGTGGTGTATCTAGAACAGTGAAGTATCGCACAATACCCTCATCTTGGCATATTTGTATAAATTGATCATTATTGTAATCACCACTATTGTCTGAGTGAAGTCTTTTGACATTTCGATCAATGTGAGCCTCCACTATTTTCTTCCATTTCAGAAATATGCCCAAAACTTCATTCTTATTCTTCATCAAATACACCCACACTTTTCTTGAATAATCATTAACAAAAGGAACAAAATAGTGCATACCTCCTAAAAAAAAACTATTTTGGTAAGTCCCCACACGTCACTGTGAACATAGTCCAGAATCCCTTTTGTATTATGAATTGTTGAACCAAACTTTACCCTTGTCTGCTTGTCTAGAATAATAAATAAAGGTCTTCGGGTGGAGAAAAAGAAGAAAAATGCGAAAATAGAAAAATGGAAAGTGGTTTGCCCTTATCATTTTAATGCATAAAATCCCGTAATGCGGCTTCAACATGCATAATAAAGCAAGTTCTAGAATAAATAAACTAAGATTGATATTCACATAACAAAAAAAAAAAAAAATAGAGCAAAGTGGTTGCTCATATGCTCAAATACTCACAAAGTTGGTAAATTTGCCATCAAATCATGTACACTCTTCAAATGAATCAACCATCAATAGTGGTGTAGAATGAGAAGAATGTATGAGTGATATATAAAAGGAAAGGTAAAAAGGATAAGAAGCGAGAAAGATGTATGTAGTAATATAAAAAGTGAAAGATAAAATGTGAGTGTGGAAAAAAAAAGAAAAAAAATGAAAGAGTATGATAAAATACAAATAGATGTAAATAATTTGAGATAGATGGAAAAAGAGTAGTGAGAAAGAAAAGAAAAGAAAAGAATTAAAATAATATATGAAGCATACTAACTCTAAAATCATTTAAGAATGAGTAGAGTAAAAATAATACTTCCAGACATCAATATTGCAAAAATCCCTCTCCCACACCAAGAACTTACATTCTCCCCAAAGTATGATAATCAAAGCTCACATAAAAAAATAAAGCGTAAGGATAAAAGATTAAAGGCAAAACGTCCCTGAATTGTGAGCTTTGATCCACATAACGTCTATGGGCTTGGCGGAAATGGTGGGATAAATCCAACACTCTCGAAGTATGTGGCCAAATTCTGCTCCATCTTGTTCAGCTTGTGCTTTATTTTCTCTAACTGAATGCTCAAAGGTGGTGCAGATGTAGAAGGAATAGTTGGTGGGGCAGCAATTTTATCGTCAAACTCGTCATCAGAGGTAGCACCACTCCTAGCATAAAGCTTCTTTGGAAGTTGAGTGGGTCCTGGTTCAGTAAACTGAAATCTCCCGTCCTTGAATTCGACCACACATGTTCTTTCAAACAATGATATATCCAAAAATTCCTTTTTGCAAGCAGGATATAAATCATTATTGTCAGGATCAAGCACACATAAGTTTATAGCTAATAGAGTAATGTGTGGACCAAGAAATAAAGTCCTATACCTTTTGAGCACGCTCTGAAATTGATCTGTTAACCAAAAACCTAGATTAGGCCTCACATCATTTAACATGCACCAGATAAAATAAAACTCAGTTTTAGAAAAAACTTCCGAGTGATCTTTCTTTCCTAAAAAATTATATGCTAAGAACTTATGCACACATTTCAAGACAGGATCACGTAAGAAAGAGCTCTTTGATTTACTCGGCTCATAGGCATTGTGATCAAAAGATAAATTACGCCAAGGACCATAATACTCAAAATTTTCGCTAAAGTCATAAGTTGTCCCTAAATATGCATCACTAGAAGAATAATCATCATGAATAAATCCTAAAGCTAGGTTAAAATCTGTAATAGATTGTGAAAAATTTTGTCCCATTAACCAAAACTTTATAACATTCGGAGTATGCAAAGTAAAATCATTCAGTATATTAAATTGAAAAGTAGCATAGAACTCCCTAATCAACTCAACAAACTTACGCAAACCAATCTTATCTATCAAAGAATTAAAATTATCCTTAACATTTAATTTGTAAGAGTCGAGTAATGAATATACTTAGTTGGAAGTATTATTCTCTTGGAAATATCTTTGTACATTTCTTTCTCTTGTTGAGTCGTGAATGTGAGGCACCTTCCGAGATTGGATTCAGCAAGTGGCAAAACACTCATGCCTTTTCCATATTTCGATCTTTGTCTCACAGCTTGGCATGAATCTGAAACTGTGTTCCATGGGACCGTAATGGGAGCAGCAATCTTGGATTTCTTTGCGACAGGGCTGGTGCAGATGAGGCTGTGCGGTTGCTGGGCATGGACTGCTTGCAGGGCTGGTGCAGATGCGGGATACAGCGCGCGGATGCTTGAGACGCGGCTGCTGGTTGCTGGAGACGTGGCCGCTGCTAGGATGCGGGATGTGGCTGCTGCTGGGATGCGGGATGCGGCTAGTTGCGCAGCTGGAATGCGGGATGCCAGTCATGCGCTAGGGATTAAAACCCTAAAAAAAACCTTTTTTATTTTTTTCAAAAAAATAAAAAATCAAAAAACCTTTTTTTCGATTTTTTATCAAATAAAATATAAAAAGACTTTTTTATTTTAGTTTTTTTTATTGAAACTAAAAACTAAAAGAGACATTTGAGACACCAAAAAAATTACATAAGTACTTTTTTAAAAAGCATATGGGCAGGCCTTAAAACCATTTTACTTTAAAATCACAGAAATACTTATTAGTTAAAACGTGGGCACGCCTAACCAAAAATTTTCTTTTGCCCAAAATAAGCAAAAACATTATCGAAACAATCTGAATCAAAATTAAAAACAAAAGATATAACAAAAATCAAAATAAAAAAATCCTTTGGATTGCCTCCCAAAAAGCGCCTTTGTTTCATATCTTTGGATAGACACATTCATGCATCAATCTCCATAAATGGGACTCTCGAGAGCCACTTCCTCCACAATATTCACCGAAAAACCTTCATAAAAATGTTTTAAGCGATGACCATTAACCTTAAAAACTTTGTCAGAAGTCGGACTCCAAATCTCAACTGCACCATGAGGAAAAACATTAGTAACAATAAAAGGTCCAACCCAGCAAGAACATAATTTATTAGGAAAAAGTTTAAGCTTAGAATAAAAAAGAAGAACTTTTTGACCAACAGAGAACTCCTTTCTTAAAATCATTCTGCATGAAATGTCTTCATATTTTTCTTGTAAAATCGTGAACTCTCATAGGATTCGTTTCTAATATCCTCAAACTCTTGCAGTTGCAATTTCCTCTGTTTTCCCGCTTCATCCATTCGCATATTGCATTGCTTAACCGCCCAATATGCTCTGTGCTCAAGCTCTACAAGTAAACGACAAGGCTTACCAAATACTAAACGATAAGGAGACATACCTATGGGAGTTTTGTACGCGGTGCGATACGCCCACAATGCATCATCTAATCGTAAGCTCAAATCCTTTCAATTTGGACTAACCATCTTTTCAAGAATAGACTTGATTTCTCTGTTTGATATCTCAGCTTGTCCGCTTGTCTGTGGATGATAGGTGGTAGACACTCGGTGGGTAACATGATATCTCTTGAACAAAGTCTCCACCACCCGATTACAGAAATGAGTGCCTCTATCACTTATCACCGCTCTCAGTACACCAAACATGGCAAAAATATTAGACTTGACAAAATCTACAACAACTTTAGCATTGTCAGTCTGGGTGGCCTTAGCCTCTACCTACTTAAAAACATAATCCACTGCTAAAAGAATGTAAGCATTGCCAAAAGATGAGGGAAAAGTTCCCATAACATCAATACCCCACACATCGAATATTTTACACACAAGAATAAGGGTGAGTGACATTTGATTCTTATGACTTAAATTACTAGTCTTTTGACAATTCTCACACGACTTACAAAACATGTATGAATCACGAAATAAAATATGCCAAAATAGACCACATTCTAACACCTTAGATGCTGTTCTTTTGGGATCAAAATGACTACCACATGCATATGAGTGACAAAATTGAAGAATAGAATGAATTTCAAACTAAGATACACACCTTCTGATAACTTGGTCAGAGCAATGTTTCTACAAGTAACGGTCATCCCAAACATAGTACTTAGCATTGCTCCTAATCTTATCTTTTTGAGCCCTCGTCAGATCACTAGGTAGTGTTCTTGTAACTAAGTAATTGACAATGTCAACGTACCAAGGAACCATACCTTGAGTTACAAAAAGATGCTCATATGGAAAATCATCCTTCAAAGGTATTGCTTCTTCACTCATGGTCAATCTACTAAGGTGGTCTGCAACTAAATTTTCTACTCCTTTCTTGTCACAGATCTCTAAGTTGAACTCTTGAAGTAGTAGGATCCAGCGGATGAGTCTCGGTTTCGCTTTCTTCTTGGCAAGCAAATATCTAAGAGCTGCATGGTCAGAAAAAAAATTCACTTTAGTACCCAATAAATATGAATGGAATTTTTTTAAAGTAAAAACAATAGCCAAAAGTTCTTTTTTCGTTGTTGAGTAATTGCACTGAGCACTATCAAGTATCATTGATGCATAATATATCACGTGAGCAGCTCTTACAACCCTTTGTCCGAGAACAACACCAACAACATAGTTACTAGTGTCGCACATTATCTTAAAAGGGAGGCTCCAGTCGGGTGGCTGTATAATTGGAGCTGAAGTCAATAACTCTTTAAGCTTATCAAGTGCTACCTTGCATGCTTCATTAAAATCAAACGTCATATCTTTCTGAAGTAGGTTACATAAAGGCTGAGCTATCTTCGAAAAATCCTTGATAAAACGTCAATAGAAACCTACGTGACCAAGGAAAGAACGAATTTCCCGTACACATGTGGGATAAGGTAAAGATTTAATAACATCTATCTTAGCTTTATCTACCTCAATTCCTCTATCAGAGACTACATAACCCAAAATACTGCCTTGATCTACCATAAAATGACATTTGTCATAATTCAAGACAGTTTGTTTCAACGCATCTTTCAAGACTTTATTCAGATTATAGAGACAATCATCAAAAGAATCAGCATAGACCGTAAAGTCGTCCATAAATACCTCTATAATGTTCTCTATATAGTCTGAAAAAATACTGACAATGCACCTCTGAAAAGTGGCGGGAGCGTTACAAAGACCAAATGGCATACGTCGGTACGCAAAGGTTCCAAAAAGACATGTGAAGGTAGTTTTCTCATGATCCTCAGGCTCAACTGGTATCTGATGAAAACCTGAATAGCCATCAAGACAACAAAAGTGAGATTTTCCTACCAATATTTCAAGCATCTGATCAATAAAAGGAATAGGAAAATGATCATTCATAGTGAGTGAATTAAGCTTTCTAAAATCAATACAAACCCTCCACCCATTCTGAACTCGGGTGGGTACTAAGTCACCATAAGAATTCTCAACAATTGTTATACTAGTTTTCTTCGGTACCACTTGTACCGGACTTACACATTTGCTATCCGAAATTAGAATGATTATACCTGCATCAAGAAGTTTCAGAATTTCTTTCTTCACTACTTCCATCATTAGTGGATTTAAACGGTGTTGAGCTTGAATAGAAGGTTTGATATCTTCCTCCAGCAGTATTCTATGCATGCATGTGGACGGACTTATTTCTTTAATATCAGCAATTGTCCACCCAATAGCCTTTTTGTAATCCTTCAGCACTCTAATAAGCTTTTTTTCCTCTAAAGTACTAAGTTTTGAAGAGATGATCACCAAAAGTGTCTCACCATCTCTTAAAAACATGTACTTTAGATGACTCGGCAATGGTTTAAGCTCTATTTTCGGTGCTTGCAAAATAGATGGAAGAAGTTTTGCGTAAAATGAAGGTAATTCAATATAAGACAAATAATGAGTTAAAGTTCTCAAAGAATTTAATTCATAAATTGTCTCTTGTAATACAGAATTTAAAACAAACTTATTTCCATCCTTTTGCAATCATTTGAGGCCCAAACTGTTATTTAAAGCAGCTACCAATAAATCTTCAACATCCAAGTAAAAAACTTTCTGCACTATAAGGTTAATAATATCCACAGAAAATACCGAATGTTCCTCATTAGGATATTTTATGGCATCATTCATATTGAACTCTATAACCTCTCCATCAAACTCCATAGTAAGAGTCCCTTTATGTACATCCATTTTAGTTCTAGCAGTCTTAAGAAAAGGTATTCCTAGCAAAATTGGGACAAAATTAGAGGAGTTATCCTTTTCCATATTAAGTACATAAAAATCAGTAGGAAAAACCAACTCATTAACTTGTACTAAGACATCTTCTAATACCCCATCAGGATATGCATTAAACCTATCAGCTAGTTGAATTATCACGCCAGTTTCTTTTAATAGACCAACATTTAAAGATGAATAAATGGAACGAGACATGACATTAATAGAAGCTCCTAGATCTAACATAGCATTCTCAACTCTAACACTACCAATTTTACACGGGATAGTAAACATACCTGAATCTTTGCACTTATGAGGTAGTTTCTTTTGGAAAACTACTAAAACATTCTCCCCCATGTGAACTCTTTCATCTCCTCTTAATTTTCTCTTGGTGGTGCACAGTTCTTTAAGGAATTTAGCATATCGAGGTATTTGTTTTATAGCATCTAATAAAGTAATATTTACCTCAACCTTGCGAAATGTCTCAATGATGTCTTTCTCTTGTTCCTCATTCTTGGATTTTGCAAACCGACTTGGAAAATGAGGAGGTATCACCACAGGTAGGGGTTTTGCTACGGTGGGTTGTGCATCTTGAGATTTAGGCATCAATTCATTCTTCTCAAGCTTATCTTCTACATGCTTTGTCACTTTCTTATTAGGCTCTTGCAACTCCTTCCCACTTCTAAGGATGACAACACTAGCGTTTTGTTTTGGATTCACCTCAGATTGTGAAGGCAATCTCCCTGATACTTGAGACTCCACACGGCTCACTATAGTTGCCAATTGACTTATTTGGTTCTCCAAATTCTGAATGCTTGTTGTAGTTGCCTGCTGAAATTGTCGAGTGTTAGTCGCAAGTGATTTAACAATTTCTTCAAGAGATATACCTAACTTAGAGTTTGATTGTGGAGGGGCTGGTTGTCTTGGTGGGTATTGTTGGGGAATCCTAACGGCCTAACTCCATAGCTGAAGTTGAGATGATCCTTCCATCCCAGATTGTATGTTTGTGCATAAGGATCCTACCTTATCTAAGGCATACCTGGAAATCCTCCAACTGTATTGGTTTGTTCAACAAGTTCTTCTTGAAGTGTCGGACACATATAAGTTGAATAACCTATATTGGAAAAATTGCCACAAGTCATCACCTGTTGCACATTACCTACAACAAACTTTTCCACAAGAGAAGTAAGTTTATCTAAACGTTGTTCAATAGAATAATATTTACCTCATTCACCTTCCTTAAAGTGGGATCTTGCCTGCTGCCAAACTGTTGTGCATTGGCAGCCATATTTGAGATCAACTCCGTTACTTGAGTAGGGATCTTGTTCACCAACACACCTTCACTAGCAGCATCTATCTTAATTCTATCCATCAATGACAGTCCTTCGTAAAAGTATTGAATAAGAAGTTGATCAGAAATCTGATGCTGAGGACAGCTGGCACACAATTATTTTAATCGCTCCCAATACTCATACAAAGTCTCTCTAGGAAGTTGTATGATCCTACAAATGTCTTTTTGATGTTGGCAGCTCTTGAAGCGGGAAAGTACTTCTCGAGGAACTGCTTCTTCAAACCATTCCACATTGTAATCGATCCAAGAGGCAAGTAGTACAACCAATCTTTAACTAGCCCATCTAAAGAACAAGTAAAAGCATGCAGCTTAATCTGTTCTTCAGTCATGCCGTGTGGCCTCATACTTGAAAACGCAATATGAAACTCCTTAAGATGTTTATGAGGATCTTCACCTGCAAAACCATGAAACTTAGGTAACAAATGAATAAGATCATACTTTAATTCAAAATCTACCTCTAAGTCTACATATTGAATGTATAGTGGTTGCTGATTCAAGTCTGGTTCAGCTACTCTAAGACTTCTTTCTACATGTGCAGCTCTATCCATCACTTGTTCTTCTAAATCGCTAGATGATTCAACCAAATCAGGCACTGTATCTGTTTTAGAAAGCAAAGGCGATGAAGATCGTTGGTTAGCTCACTTCGTTTGCTGTCTCAGCTGGCGAGCTGTCTTCTCAATTTCAGGATCAAATGAAAATGTACCTGTATGAGAAGAACGAACCATACACCAAGTAAAACGTAAAAAGGATTAAATAAATGACTCAAATCCCTGACAACGGCACTAAAATTTGATGGTTGTCGAAGCCAGCGAGAAATAAATAAATTGTGTATAGTGATTAAGCAGGGTCGTGTCCACAAAGATCGGTAAATATTTAAATCCTTTTAAAATGTAAAATGCAAAATGGGGGGGATTGTTGACAATAATAAAAATCAAATTAAAATAAAATTGTAATTCAAATTGGGAAACGCTCTGGTTGAAGGAATTAACTCAGCTTGATTCAACTACTGATTATTGATTAAAATATAAATCATTACCACTTATGAATAGACCGGTTATAGCTAATAAAACCCTCTATTAGCCAATCTCTCATTAACTAATCGATAACCAAGGTACGACCATTGGTTATTTCCCTACTCAATAGACAATCCTAGATACGATCATAGGATTTAATCAATTGACAGCCTGAAAAACCAGAGAGACACAAATCCTAATCAATAAACGGATACGATGATTCATTTAAATTAGATTGTTTATTCTCATAACACAACGCACTGTTATGCTATTTGTCACAAACATTAAAATCTTCATACGATGATTCATTTAAATTAGATTGTTTATTCTCATAACACAATGCACTGTTATGCTATTTGTCACAAACATTAAAATCTTCATACGATGAATCTTTTAATTGATAATAGATTAAGTTGATAATTAAATAGTGGCCAATTATCTAATTAACAAATATAATTATGACAATAATTTAGAGAATAAACAAATACCCAAAAAGTAATAAAACAATTAAAGCATAAGAAAGATCTCACAGTAATGTTGAATCAAAACTTCATTAATCTTCAACCAGAATGATAGGTTTAGTTGTTCATAGAGAGAAGATAAAAATTTAGATTTAGGGTTTCTTTTTCTTCCTTTTTCCCAAAATCTCCTCTCTCTCCTCCTCTCTTCCTTTTTCAAGTCCCTTTTCCCTTTTCTTATATAGTTTTTCTAAAAATAAAATCTAATATCTAAAATATTATCTAAATATTAAATTCAAAATTACAAAAATAACCAAAAAGACAAAACACGTTAAAATAAAAACTGCAGGTCCTTAGTTGACAGCATATGCCCACGCCTTATCAATTTTAGCACCAATCAATAGAATTGCACCTACAAAAATAAAATACAAGTAAATCACTATTATTAAATGCAAAACATCGATATTAAAGTAAGTAAACAATGCAAAACTAGTGCATGAATTGCACTCTAACAACAATGCATTGTATAGAGGATCGAATATGACATTATCCTTCCCATGAAGCAAAGTGGTGATGAGATGAGCATATTCATCAGGAAAGGAATTAAACAGCAGTAATACCTTATTTTCACCTTCAAATTTCTCATCGAGATTTAGCAAATCCGCCAATATCTTGTTGAATGAATTCACATGGTCATTCATCGACATGCCAGGTGCATACGTGAATCGATAGAGTTTTTTCTTTATATAAAGCCTATTTTCAATGCTTTTCTTCATGTACTTTTCTTTCAGCGCCTCCCACAATTTCTTTGCTAATGTTTCCCTCATAACAGAGTACTTATGATCTTTAGCCAGACATAAGCAAATAATACTACATGCTTGTCTATTAATCTTTATCCACTTTTTGTCATCCATCTTGTCAAGTTTTTCTTTAAGAGGGACATTCAACTGTTATTGACATAAGACATCCAACACCTCACATTGCCACATACCAAAATTATTGGTACCATCGAATTTCTTCACTTCAGACTTTGCATTAGTCACAGTAGTCATTGCAGATGAAAACGACGACGATGCCTCTGTCATCTTTCTTAACTCAAATGATCAGTGCCTTTAACAATTATTTACACTTGAAAAACAACCTCTATGATTTTGATTTCGCGTGAATAAATGCACCAAGAAAGTTCCCATGAGAATAAAGTGGTTACAACAGTCCTACTTAAAATCCAGACTCCTTAAGCTCTTATCGCCTTATTAACAGAACTCTCCTAGACATTAAAAAATACACACTACTTACAATAGACTGTCCCAAGCACTAACTTTCAGCTTTGATACCAATTGTTGCGGAAGCGTGGGTTGAGCAATTACTAATATTCTGGTGACTGCGACTTCTAGAAAAATATAAATATGGTGATAAATAAATGCAAATAAAATAGGACACAATAATTTACGTAGTTCGGCATAATACCTATGTCCACGGGTAAAGACTGGAAGATAATTTTACTAACAAATGAAAACTTACAAAAGTGGGAAAAGCTCTCAAAACTCATTACCCCAATATACCGAATTGGATTATCACTAGAATACTCAAGTGAAAGCTCTCAAATCTCTCAAATTACTTCACTTGCAATTGTTCTCAACTCTCTCAATTGGGATTCCTTCATATGAACAAATGGCTTGGTATTTATAGCCAAAGATCATGCATGCATTTAGTTCTTATTCCCAAAAGTCTTTGAAAAATGGCAACCAAAATCAACAATTTTGAAAAAAAATTGATTGGTTTCTAGAAAACCACCACAGTATTCTCGATGCAACTATCAACAAAAAACATGCCGCCAACTTTGCCTTTCGAAATTGGCAAGCCATTATTTGACTTTGCAACAATTGTTATTGTAAAACAATCAAAACTAGTTCAAAACATTATGCTATAATTTTCTTCTGAATATATCAATTGTATTACCATCATCTCATGATCTTTGTTCTCTTTAACTTTTAAAAAATTTGTGTCATGTATCTGTTAATGATAGCATATTAGTATGATTTAATTAATTTAATTATTTATTTATTAATCACCAACTGCAACCTGAATTTTATGCGGAAAAAGTTTAGATTAGAAAATGATCTTTTTAATCTATATCAATTTAAATTTAATGGGATGGTCTCATCCTCTCTCGTATTTGTCATAATTTAATTGAACTTCTCAACAACGGGACAACGCTTGTTTTAATGTAAAGTCAATGTATTACGTCAAACAAAGAGATTTCTCTTCACGTGACAATAACTATTGAAATGATTTTTGCGAGTCGTTTAATGATTCAAGGATTCACAAGTGCCAATGAGTCTAACAAAAATTTTGCGGCTTGAATTGTATTTGTTAGGGACACTCGTTTATGATCTTTTAACTTGAAAAAAGAAGAAGGATTTGGTGCCGCCTGAAGAAGAGAAAAAAGAGAGAAGAAAAAAAGAGATGCCAGGCCGAAGAAGGAAAAGAAAAGAAAAATTAATAAAATAATAATAATAATAATTAAATATTAAATGAACAGTAGCCAAAACTTTAGCTATAAATAGAGAGGCTCCCTCCTCATTTTATTCATTCCATTTTTCTTTAAGTTTCTCTTATTTGTTTTGTAAAAGAGAAAGAGTTGTGTGAGAGATTAAGGATTTTATTACTCTTGTGTAATTAGTGAGTGAGAAATTGGGTGTATTGGGGCTCTGGGTAGTGAGCCAAAAGATTACAATACTTGTAATCCTCATATCACTAGTATAATATTTTCCTTCTATCTTCGCCTGTGGACGTAGCCTAAAAGTTGAACTACGTAATTTATGGTGTCCTCTTTTGTGCTTGTTCTTTATTTTCTTCCAATTTCACTTTAGCTGCGTGTCTGCTTCACCCATCATTTTTCTAACAATGGTTTCAGAGCTATTGGTTGTATTTTTGAAGTTGGGGTACTGTTCACATAAGGATACTATTCATGTATACATACTGTTCACATATACGGTATTGTTCATATATACGGTACTGTTCACGAGAAACGGTGGGAGCGATCCAAGAATTTTGCGATGCAAAACAGGAAATAGTGGTGTGAGTAAAGCAACTGTGTGGTTTTGTACATGTCTAGGAAAGTTCTGTCACAACGGCGATAAGAGCTTAAAGAGTTTGGGATTTAAGTGAGACCATTGTGACCCCTCAAGTCTTTCCTGGGAACTTTCTTAGTGTGCATTCTCACACATACTCACAACTATTCAAGGTGGTACACTAGCTTGTGTGCAGTATTTATCAACAAAATGGCGGCAAAGTATGAAATTGAAAAATTTAACGGAAATAATTTTTCGTTGTGGAAAATGAAGATGAAAGCTGTATTAAAGAAAAATAATTGCTTGGCAGTAATTGGAGAAAGGCCTATGGAGATAATTGATGACAAGTTGAACGAGATAAATGGCAACGCCATTTCTGATCTACACTTGGCAATTGCAGACGGAGTATTATCCAGTATGGCAGAGAAAAATACAACGAAGGAAATATGGGATACTCTCACAAAATTGTATGAGGCCAAGTCACTACACAACAAAATCTTTTTGAAAAGGAAACTCTATACTCTTTGAATGACAGAATCTACAATGGTGACCGACCACATCAACACCTTGAAGATTTTATTTTCAC
>NW_006262201.1:6552762-6740544 GCF_000493195.1 Citrus x clementina
GAAGCGGAAAATTCAGAATGAGTACTAATGAAAGTTATAGATGGAATAAGTTAATAAAAGACTGTAACTTGTCTTCATTGTGGGATCTTGATTGATATATACATCTTGTACCTGATGGTTGAAGAACTTAATTAAGAACTGTAAAATTAAATGTGTTTAGTTGGTGGATAGCTTTGGAGCAATAATAATTTAATATTATATGAGTTGGGTTTCCGAAATGGCTAACTCTATGTTACGATAAACGTAACATACACTCAAGGAAGACAATATCATTTAATACCCTTAAATTTTATGGAAACTATGCTAATTGAATTAAAAGAAATGTTATTAAATCTTAAGGAAGAAATAAAGGAACTTAAACAAGAAACAGAGAAAATAAAAATAGAATTATCTGTAAAACAGATCAGTCAGAAGAAAAATAAAAGAGTAGAAAAATTTGAAATATTAAAATCTGGAATTATTGGAACAAGTTTTAAGGAACCCCTACAAAAACCATAAACTGGTAGTTATGATGACTGGTTCATAAAAACTCAATACCCAAAGATATTAGAAGAAGCAGAAAAACTAAAAACAGAATTGAAAAATAAAGAAAAAGGCAAAGAAAAATTAGAAATAAAAGAAACAACACCTAGCGATATAGATTAATGGATAATACACTAGAAGAATTAACTGAAAAATTCAGTGATATAAACTTAAGTGATCTAGAAGAATTTGAAAAAAAATATTGTATAAAAATGAATGTTGCTGGCGGACCAGAAATGAAACCTAATGTTGAAGAACCAAGCCATAGGTATGAAACAAATAGAAAGAAAAATAGACCATTTTTTGAATATTACCCACCTATAAAAAATAATCAATGGAAAAAGGAATACCAACCTAATAATGACCATTTAGTACCAATAAGCAATGCAGGCACATTCCTAGACTTAGATTGCAAAGTAGATCCCCGAAAAGCTTTAGTAGAATGGGGAATGCAAATGAAATTATTTTTTATATTTAATGGTTCAAGAGAAGATTGGAATGTAGAAACAGAAGAAGAAAAAATAAATATATTAGCTGATATTTTAATAGCAAGTTTCACAGGCAATGTATTTAACTGGTGGAAAGGATTAAGTGAGGATACACAAAAATTACTAAAAGATTCAACCAAAATAGCATTAGGAAGAAGTAAAGGATTAGGAATTGAAAGAATAATCGAATATATTGCCAGTGAATTCTTAGGAGAAGACTGGTTACAAAATTCAGAGAATGAAGCAAAACGTGATAAATTAGATGCAAGAATGAAATTAATAAATTTAACAATTTGTAATATGTGTTTTGTAAAAGAATATACTTGTAAATTTTCTAAATATTATTATACTCAATTCATGAGTCATGAAGACCAAAACATTTATAAAAATCTATACTATTCAAAACTTCCTTACCCTTGGAATGGATATTTTGCTAATGAATATGAAAAATATACTAGTAATAATGAAAATAGACTCCCAGACACATTAGGAGACAGAATAAGATTTTTAAATACAAGATTAAGCGAAATATGTATTCAAAGAAATCTAATAAAAAAGAGTAAAAATATAATGAAAATATGTTGTGATAAAACAGAAATGCCTACCCAGTGGGGATGTTATGCACCTCATAAACAACGCAGAAAGTTTTACAAAAAAGAAAAAAGATATAAGAAATATAATAATTTTAAAAGAAATATAAAAAATCAGGAAGAAAGTATTATAAAAGAAAATATAAAAACCAAAGAAAAATATTAGACAAGTCCAAATGTAAATGTTGGAATTGTGGAGAAATGGGACACATTAGTACAGATTGTAGAAAAAAGAAGGTTAAACTTTTAAAAGAAGATTTTGAAAACATAGAAAGTGATTTAGAAGAAATAAATAATTTATCAGATTATGAGGGAGAAGAAGTTTATATGGCAGAAGATGAATCAGAATAAAGAAGAAATGATGGAAAACGAAAAAATAGAAGAAATAGAGAAAGAAGAAAATAAAAGTGGATATAGTCTTGTTGCTACTTTTAATAAAGAAAAATATAAAAAACTTTTAAAGCTCAATATGGAAAAACCAGAATATGGAATAATACATAGATTTAGAGATATGTTTAAAAGGAAACATTAGATTTAGCTTAATTAATAAAAGATCCATAGATTTAGCATTAAGAAAAATAAAAAATGAGTCAATTAAAGAAAAAATTCAATATGTATATTTAGCAGAAATTCAGATCTTAATAAAATCTTTATTTAAAGAAGGGATAGATAGCCCTATAGTTTTATCATTACACGATCAAAGATTTATTGATCCTAACATAGGACATTTAGGAACAATAGAAGGAAATTTATGCTATACTAAACTACTATTTACTTGTCATCCTAGCTATTGCGTACATATAAAAGATAAAAACATAGATGAAACATTAAGTTTACATTTTAAATTATTAAAGAAAAATCTGATGAAAGAAGGAAATAGAATAATGACAATACACTATTCAGCTTTGTATAGTTTTTGTAATTCAAATTATGGAGAAATATATGGAAATAAACCTTACATTGAAATAAATAAAGATTGTGAAGATATAGCAACATTCATAGAGCCAGTAATCCAAAACTATAAAATCCCAATTAATTATGAATTGAATAAAGATGATAAAAAACAATTTTTAGATAATAGTAATGAAAACTCCATTATCCCTATAAGCTTTACTGGAAGAACTTTAATTAAAGGAAGTTCATCTAGAAGATTAAGTACTGATAGACAAATGGTTAAAACCATTGTAACTAATAATGTAACAAAAATACTTGGACAATACTTTAATGGAATAGACTATACAACAAAAATACCAATACTAGTAGATACCAGTACAAGTCATAACTATATGAACCATACTAAAAATAAAGGACTTTTAGTAAAAGAAAAAGAAATCCCTTATGAATATACTAATTTTAATGGCAATAAACATATTTGTAGACAAGAAGTTAAAATCCCTATAATAATTGAAGGACTTAGAATAATAGTACCCTGTTACATAGACTCATTCATGACCACAGATCCGGAAAAACATATAGTACTAGGAAATAGTTTTTTAAATGATTTGGAATATTACAAGATAGAAAAAAAAATAGAATAACCTTACAAATACAAGGTCAAAAAATAGTATGTGAAACATGTTAAAACAAGCTTTTATAAAATACCCTATGTCTGTATATATACAAATAAATATAACAGAAAAAGATATAGATACTTGTGCTTTAATTGATACAGGTAGTGAAATAACTATTATGAAATCCTTTTTATCCAACAAATGGGAATTAAATGGAAAATTAAAAATTATTGGAATCACAGGAGATAAACAACAAGTAAATCAATCTATACTAAATTTTGAAATATTATTGGGTAGTAAAATAGTCCGTATTAACCAAATCTTTCAATATAATAACATGGATTGTGATATCCTTTTAGGAAATGATTTTATACAACAGTTCCAATATTACCAACAAACTCCCTATATGATCACTTTAAAAACCCCCTGTAATCATATTCTTCGTATTCCTCGTGAATTTAAGCCTTACAGAGTTCAGCCAGCCCAGCGTAGTGATAAGTACATTTATGAAAAATATTATTTAATACAAAAAGGACAGAGTTATAATATACAATTAAAAACAATAAAGTCACAACTTGAACAAGTTTATAAAGAAAACCCGTTAGCATTATGGAAACCAGACCATCCTAAAGCAAAAATAAAGTTAATTGAAAATAGAATAATAAGATTAAAACCCATGATGTACACAAAAGAAGATAGAGAAGAATTTAAAACCCAAATAAAAGAACTATTAAACTTAAAACTCATTAGAAGTAGTAATAGTCCACATAATAGCCCAGCCTTTATGGTTAGGAAAAGAGCAGAACATGTTAGAGGAAAAGCAAGAATGGTAATAAATTACAAAGAATTAAATAAATACACAAAATTTGATGGATATTTTCTCCCTAATAAAGTACTAATAAATCTTGTGAAAAATAAAACTTATTATTCAAAATTTGACTGTAAATCAGGATTTTGGCAGATAAAAATGGAAGAAAATAGTATTCCTTATACAGCTTTTAGTACCCCACAAGGACATTATGAATGGCTAGTAATGCCCTTTGGACTAAAGAATGCCCCTCAAAATTTTCAAAGTAGAATGGATAAAATATTTAGAAATTACAACTATATTATATTGGGGAGCAGTTCTCAAAACTGATATAAATGAAATTTGCCGATATACTAGTGGAACATTTAATCAAGCACAAGTCAATTATCCAGTACATGAAAAAGAACTCATTGCAATATATCTAAAGGAATTAAAAAGTTCTCATTATTTTTACTTCAAAAGCAATTTATAGTAGAAACAGATAATTCCCAAATAAGTTCTCTTATTAATAAAATTTTACCAAATGAACCCCAATATAGAAGATTACACAGATGGCAAGTTTATTTATCTTATTATAATTTTAAAGTCATACGTATAAAGGGGACTAATAACTTCCTTGCAGATTTTCTTAGCAGGAACATAGAATTCGGAATATGAATGCCGAGATAAATAAAGCCATATTTGCAATAAATACTGAAATACAAAGGCTCAAAGCCGAGGCATCTGATATGCTTGATGCAATAAATTACATAAAAGAGGCAGCAGAAGGCCATGAAAAAGGAATACATTTGTTAGAGTCGTACATAAATGACCTAACAAAAGCATTCTCTATAAACCCAGGCCCAATAAACACAGATGCAGGAAGCAGTAGTCATTGCAGATGAAAACGACGACGATGCCTCTGTCATCTTTCTTAACTCAAATGATCAGTGCCTTTAACAATTATTTACACTTGAAAAACAACCTCTATGATTTTGATTTCGCGTGAATAAATGCACCAAGAAAGTTCCCATGAGAATAAAGTGGTTACAACAGTCCTACTTAAAATCCAGACTCCTTAAGCTCTTATCGCCTTATTAACAGAACTCTCCTAGACATTAAAAAATACACACTACTTACAATAGACTGTCCCAAGCACTAACTTTCAGCTTTGATACCAATTGTTGCGGAAGCGTGGGTTGAGCAATTACTAATATTCTGGTGACTGCGACTTCTAGAAAAATATAAATATGGTGATAAATAAATGCAAATAAAATAGGACACAATAATTTACGTAGTTCGGCATAATACCTATGTCCACGGGTAAAGACTGGAAGATAATTTTACTAACAAATGAAAACTTACAAAAGTGGGAAAAGCTCTCAAAACTCATTACCCCAATATACCGAATTGGATTATCACTAGAATACTCAAGTGAAAGCTCTCAAATCTCTCAAATTACTTCACTTGCAATTGTTCTCAACTCTCTCAATTGGGATTCCTTCATATGAACAAATGGCTTGGTATTTATAGCCAAAGATCATGCATGCATTTAGTTCTTATTCCCAAAAGTCTTTGAAAAATGGCAACCAAAATCAACAATTTTGAAAAAAAATTGATTGGTTTCTAGAAAACCACCACAGTATTCTCGATGCAACTATCAACAAAAAACATGCCGCCAACTTTGCCTTTCGAAATTGGCAAGCCATTATTTGACTTTGCAACAATTGTTATTGTAAAACAATCAAAACTAGTTCAAAACATTATGCTATAATTTTCTTCTGAATATATCAATTGTATTACCATCATCTCATGATCTTTGTTCTCTTTAACTTTTAAAAAATTTGTGTCATGTATCTGTTAATGATAGCATATTAGTATGATTTAATTAATTTAATTATTTATTTATTAATCACCAACTGCAACCTGAATTTTATGCGGAAAAAGTTTAGATTAGAAAATGATCTTTTTAATCTATATCAATTTAAATTTAATGGGATGGTCTCATCCTCTCTCGTATTTGTCATAATTTAATTGAACTTCTCAACAACGGGACAACGCTTGTTTTAATGTAAAGTCAATGTATTACGTCAAACAAAGAGATTTCTCTTCACGTGACAATAACTATTGAAATGATTTTTGCGAGTCGTTTAATGATTCAAGGATTCACAAGTGCCAATGAGTCTAACAAAAATTTTGCGGCTTGAATTGTATTTGTTAGGGACACTCGTTTATGATCTTTTAACTTGAAAAAAGAAGAAGGATTTGGTGCCGCCTGAAGAAGAGAAAAAAGAGAGAAGAAAAAAAGAGATGCCAGGCCGAAGAAGGAAAAGAAAAGAAAAATTAATAAAATAATAATAATAATAATTAAATATTAAATGAACAGTAGCCAAAACTTTAGCTATAAATAGAGAGGCTCCCTCCTCATTTTATTCATTCCATTTTTCTTTAAGTTTCTCTTATTTGTTTTGTAAAAGAGAAAGAGTTGTGTGAGAGATTAAGGATTTTATTACTCTTGTGTAATTAGTGAGTGAGAAATTGGGTGTATTGGGGCTCTGGGTAGTGAGCCAAAAGATTACAATACTTGTAATCCTCATATCACTAGTATAATATTTTCCTTCTATCTTCGCCTGTGGACGTAGCCTAAAAGTTGAACTACGTAATTTATGGTGTCCTCTTTTGTGCTTGTTCTTTATTTTCTTCCAATTTCACTTTAGCTGCGTGTCTGCTTCACCCATCATTTTTCTAACAATGGTTTCAGAGCTATTGGTTGTATTTTTGAAGTTGGGGTACTGTTCACATAAGGATACTATTCATGTATACATACTGTTCACATATACGGTATTGTTCATATATACGGTACTGTTCACGAGAAACGGTGGGAGCGATCCAAGAATTTTGCGATGCAAAACAGGAAATAGTGGTGTGAGTAAAGCAACTGTGTGGTTTTGTACATGTCTAGGAAAGTTCTGTCACAACGGCGATAAGAGCTTAAAGAGTTTGGGATTTAAGTGAGACCATTGTGACCCCTCAAGTCTTTCCTGGGAACTTTCTTAGTGTGCATTCTCACACATACTCACAACTATTCAAGGTGGTACACTAGCTTGTGTGCAGTATTTATCAACAAAATGGCGGCAAAGTATGAAATTGAGAAATTTAACGGAAATAATTTTTCGTTGTGGAAAATGAAGATGAAAGCTGTATTAAAGAAAAATAATTGCTTGGCAGTAATTGGAGAAAGGCCTATGGAGATAATTGATGACAAGTTGAACGAGATAAATGGCAACGCCATTTCTGATCTACACTTGGCAATTGCAGACGGAGTATTATCCAGTATGGCAGAGAAAAATACAACGAAGGAAATATGGGATACTCTCACAAAATTGTATGAGGCCAAGTCACTACACAACAAAATCTTTTTGAAAAGGAAACTCTATACTCTTTGAATGACAGAATCTACAATGGTGACCGACCACATCAACACCTTGAAGATTTTATTTTCACAACTCACAACATTGGGACATAATATAGAGGAAAATGAACATGTAGAGCTTCTACTTCAAAGTCTACCAGATTCGTATGATCAACTCATCATCAACCTGACGAACAATAATCCAGCGGACAGTCTAGTTTTTGACGATATTACAGCCTCTGTATTAAATGAGAAGAGCAGGCGGAAAAATAAGGAAAACATACAAGCAAGTTCGCAGCAAGTGGAGGCGCTATTGGTGAGGAGAGGGAGATCAACGGAATGTGGCCCCAGTGGGAGTCACAATCATGGTATATCAAAATCCAGAAGTAAGAAGAATGTTAAATGCTACAACTGTGGCAAGAAATGGCCCGTTAAGAAAGACTGTTGGAGTAACCAGAAGAGAAAAGATGGCAAAGAACCTGAGTCATCAAATGCTCAGGGGTGTGTAGCAAGTACCTCAGATGATGGCGAAATTCTCTACAGCGAGGCAACAACTATTTTAGAAGGCAGAAAATGACTGTCTGATGTCTGACTTATAGACTTATGAGCTACCTGGTACATGACCTCTCGGAGAGAATGGTTTCACACATATGAACTTATCTCAAGAGGATCTGTATATATGGGTAATGATCATGCCTTAGAGATCGCTAGTATTGGTACTATCAAAATAAAAATATTTGATGGTACAATTCGCACAATTGGGGAGGTACGACATGTCAACGGCCCGAAGAAAAATCTATTGTCTTTGGGACAAATGGATAGTCATGGGTATAAAACTCATGTGGAGACTGGAATAATGAAGATTGTCAAAGGCGCACTTGTATTGATGAAGGCAGAAAAGATTAGTGCTAATCTATTCATGCTTAAAGGAGAAACACTACAGGAGGCTGATGCGTGTGTCGCATCAAATGAAGAAGAGCCAATGATGATGGGGCATCTCAAACTTGGTCACATGTCAAAACAACGTTTGAAGATTCTCTCTGAGCGAAAATTACTTTCGGGGCTCAAATCGGTAAGTTTACAATTTTGTAAGCATTGTATTACAAGTAAACAGCATAGATTAAAATTCAGTAGATCTATTGCTAGAAGTAAATGCATTATAGACTTACTTCATTCTGATGTTTGGGAATCACTAGATATATACATGAGAGGTGCAAAGTACATGGTGACTTTCATTGATGATTATTCTAGGAGATGTTAGGTGTATCCAATTAAGAAAAAGTCAGATGTATTTCCAGTGTTTAAAGAATATAAAAGGCGGCTGGAACTTGAATTTGGTAAAAAGATCAAGTGTTTGAGGACAGATAATGGTAGAGAGTATACAGATAGCAAGTTTCTTGCTTTCTGTAAACAAGAAGGTATTCAGAGGCAATTCACGGTGGCATACACTCCTCAACAAAATGGAGTGGCAGAGCGGATGAATAGAACTCTTACAAAACGGATAAGAGCTATGTTGAGGACTGTTGGTCTACCCAATTCATTCTGGGAAGAAGCAGCCAAAACTGCCTGTTATATAGTAAATCGATCGCCATCTACAGCTTTTAGGTTGAAGACAGCGATGGAGATGTGGATTGAAAAGCCAGCTGATTATTCCTACCTACATGAATTTGGATGTCCTGTGTACGTGATGTACAATGCCCAAGAAAGAACAAAGTTGAATGCAAAATCTAGAAGATGTATCTACTTGGGATATGCTGATGGAGTAAAGGGGTATTGTCTATGGGACTCCACTACCCATAAGATCGTTATCAGCAGAGATTTTATTTTTGTAGAAGATCAATTGCAAAGGAAAGATGGAGATGATGGCACTGTAAAAGAAAAGTCAGAGACCGTTCCGGTATATGTGAAAAATAATCCAGAAGATTCAGATTCTTCTGAAGCAGCACCAGAGCACAAAGAACAAGAACCAGTCGAGGCTGAGACTTCAGAAGTTCGTCGGTCAACTCGTGAGAGACGACTGCCAATGTGGCACTCGGAGTATGTCACAGAGATCAATGTTGCGTACTGTCTTCTAGCAAAGGATGGAGAGCCATCAACTTTCCATAAAACTTTAGAAAGCTTAGATATTGCATTGTGGATGACAACAATGCAGGAAGAAATTGAAGCTCTACACAAAAATAAAACATGGAAACTTGTACCACTACCACATGGAAGAAAAATCATTGGAAACAAATTGGTCTACAAGATCAAACGTGATGGCAATGACCAAGTGGAGCGGTATCGTGCAAGATTAGTAGTGAAAGGATATGTTCAGAAAGAAGGTATTGACTTCAACGAGATATTTCTGCCAGTAGTTCGACTCACAACAGTCAGAATAGTCTTGGCAATGTGTGCTACATTTGACCTACATCTTAAGCAGTTAGATGTGAAAACTGTATTTCTTCATGGAGAACTTGAAGAAGAAATATATATGCTCCAACCAGAAATTTTTGCAGAAACAAGAAAGGAGAACTTGGTTTGCAGGTTGAACAAATCTCTATATGGTCTTAAACAGGCGCCGAGGTGTTGGTATAAGAGATTTGATTCCTTCATCATGAGCCTTGGATACAACAGACTCAGTTCAGACTATTGTGCATATTACAAAAGGTTTGAAGATAATGATTTCATTATTTTGCTGTTGTATGTTAATGATATGTTGGTAGCAAACCCCAACAAAGATCGAGTCCAAGAATTGAAAGCACAATTAGCTAGGGAGTTTGAAATAAAGGACTTGGGACCAGCAAACAAGATTCTAGGGATGCAAATTCACCGGGACAGAAATAACATGAAAATTTGGCTTTCACAGAAAAATTACTTGAAGAAAATCTTGCGGCGCTTCAACATGCACGATTGTAAGCCAATTTCTGCCCTACTTCATGTTAATTTCAAGTTATCCTCAAGTATATGTCCTAGCAATGAAGCAGAGAGGAAGGAGATGTCTAGAGTACCGTATGCATCAGCAATGGGAAGTTTGATGTTCACTATGATATGTACTAGACCAGACATTGCACAAGCAGTCGGAGTAGTTAATCGATACATGGCGAATCCTAGTGGAGAGCATTAGATAGCTGTGAAGAGGATTCTAAGATATATCAAAGGAACCTTAGATGTTGCATTATGTTATGGAGGATCAGAGTTTACTATCAGGGGCTATGTGGATTCAGATTTTGCAGGAGATCTTGATAAAAGAAAATCCACTACTGGCTATGTGACACACTTGCGAGAGTAGCTGTAAACTGGGTTTCAAAACTGCAGACCGTTGTGACCTTATCTATAACAGAAGTAGAGTACATGGCAGCTACACAAGCTTGCAAGGAAGCTATTTGTATACAAATGTTATTGGAGGAGCTCGGGCAAAAACAAGATAAAATTTATGTGTTTTGTGACAGTTAGAGTGGCTTGCACATTTCAAGGAACCCAACCTTTCATTCCAGGACAAAACACATAGGAGTTCAGTATCACTTCGTTCGAGAAGTAGTAAAAGATGAAAGTGTCGATTTGTAGAAAATCCATACCAAGGAGAACCTAGCAGATGTTTTGACCAAGTCGATCAATGCTGACAAGTTTATCTGGAGTAGATCCTCTTGTGGCCTAGCAGAGATATAAGCAACATGATAGAGGTGAAGCAGAAAGGATGGTGTGGAGATTGATTAGTTCTCAATCAAATCTCCAAGTTAAAGAAGTGCCCACCGTTATTGAAAAAAGAAGAAGGATTTGGTGCCGCCCAAAGAAGAGAAAAAAGAGAGAAGAAAAAAAGAGATGCCGGGCCGAAGAAGGAAAAGAAAAGAAAAATTAATAAAATAATAATAATAATTAAATATTAAATGAACAGTAGCCAAAACTTTAGCTATAAACAGAGAGGCTCCCTCCTCATTTTATTCATTCCATTTTTCTTTAAGTTTCTCTTCTTTGTTTTGTAAAAGAGAAAGAGTTGTGTGAGAGATTAAGGATTTTATTACTCTTATGTAATTAGTGAGTGAGAGATTGGGTGTATTGGGGTTCTGGGTAGTGAGCCAAAAGATTACAATACTTGTAATCCTCATATCACTAGTACAATATTTTCCTTCTGTCTTTGTCCGTGGACATAGGCTAAAAGCTAAACTACGTAATTTCTGGTGTCCTCTTTTGTGTCTGTTCTTTATTTTCTTCCAATTTTACTTTACCTGCGTGTCTGCTTCACCCATCATTTTCCTAACAAATCTCACTGCAAAAATTATAATTTAAGAAGAAGAAATTATTGGCCCATCAATTAATTATGCGTGCTTTATGGTTACAACATCTTTGTTTTTCCAAAGTCAATGAAAGAGGAGGTAATCAGACATTGACTAATTAATAATATGGTGTGACATTGAACCGATTTATTAATATGGTAATTATCTTATTTTATTTAATAAGTTATTTAGCGAGAGTGATTAAACCGATTAAATTGTTTCAATTTAATTTAATTTAGTTTAGCACATACATACACGTATCCTCAAAGCAATCTCTACGGATAATATATTTTTAGATTGATCGGCCAGACTTTTGCAAATTTGTTAAAAAAACTGAAGTGACAAAATGGGTTGCAGTGAGTGTCTCAGTAAACAATGAATTTGTCCGATCGATTGACCTGATTGGGCTGGAATGCAAACATTAGCGTCTGGATTCGTATTTTTGTGTTTTTTTTTTAAGTAAATGTTTTTAATCTCTACTATTAATTTGGGAAAACAGCAGTACAATTTATAGCGCACAGGCAAAATCAATCGAAGAAAATAAATAATATGAAATATGAGACAATTAATGATAAAATATGGCCATATTACTTTGAATGAGAAAAAGTTTTTTTTTTTTGTGTAAAAATCCAATCTAATGCGATTTATACCGCAAAGGCAAAAATATATAATTAATTCAATCCAATTTGTTTTGATTACTATTATTTTAAATGAAAAGTAAAATCATTCTTAATGTGCCTAACGGGTAGTACTTTCACTTTCGTGAAGGAAAGAATGCCCTTTAATTAGCAAAGAAATAAGGAGACCACGGGACAGAGTACGTTGTTTCTTACTCTAGAACATCAAGGGTTGATAGTGTTTGGGATCCGGGAAGATGGAAGAGAATGTTAAATGAAATGAACAAAGAAAATCTTTTACTACAAAGTAACAGAAATGTAAAATATAAGTTATAGGTTCTAGGCTCAAATGAGCTATTTATAGATAGAAGAAATCAGAACCCTTTAGACTGATGAGAAGCCATCAGGTGAGCCTCCTGGCAGCTTCTTATTGGACGAGTTGTGTAGTTTTTCCACTGAGAAACTGTCACGTGGCACGCTGCTCACCATAAGCGACCGCGCTCAGCTAAACAAACCCTCTAGACTAATTAATAATTTAATATACAATCTTTGGTGCCAGATCAGTAATCTGTTATAGCACACCTGCCAGCATGGCATGTAGTTAAGCAACAGCCTTGCATTTGAGCGAAGTCCTGACTCTTGAATCCAAATACTCTGCTACACTTGAGTGCAGCCCAAGAACCGTGGTCCTTAGCTATAATATAATCCTTGTGATGAACTTGATACTCCAGCATATACATCTTTTATAAAGGACAGACAGGATGAATCAAGTGAAGTGAAAGCATAATAAAACATAACTGTATAAATGAATCCCTTCGTGATGTACATGTATTCAGAACAGAGTTTTAAACAAAAGATAATAGAAAAGAACTTGTTGGAGTATAGAGACACATGCTAACCATGGATATATTTTCAAAATTAATTAAGTTTTGAACGTTTAGTTTAAGTAATGCTCTATTTTCATTTGAACATTACAAATGGATAATAGATTAAGTGTAAGATCTATATATACTTCTTGTAAACGATAGCTCTGAGGATCAACAATCCTCATTTTCTTTTCTAATCAATTTTATGTGCATGTAAGAATCGTTCTATTTTGCTCTATTAAAAAGTACTTCCCTAGCTTTGAGTAAGGTATTTATGTCATTTGAAATGTAATAAAATCCATTTCTCAATCTACCAGCTTTGGTTCATAAAATGCGATATATGCAATGCATATATAAACTGATGGGTATAAAGCTATATGGATTGAAACTTTCAATCCTTCTAAATCTTACAAAGTATTCATAATTTTCCGGACATCGAGTAAAAGCAAAAATAATTTAATCACACTGACCTGATTATGGTAAAAAGAAGTCAAGAATTTCCCTACTAAAAAAAAAAATTAAACCTAAACAAATTGGCGGAATTTTCTATAGAAAATTAAAAGGCTCAAATTGCACTAGTATCAAATCACCCTAGAAATTGAATAAGATGCAGCAAATTGGCCAAGTAAGAAATCCGTTTCCATCCGAACCATAGCTTGAGGCAGGATCGCGTAAGGTCACAACCAAGGAAACAGATCTAGCATTGAGGCACGAATTAAATGTTAGATAGTACTCTTACACACTATTATTTAAGGTATTCATTGCAAAGATTACAATTTATTACCAGTGAAAGAAAAGAAAATCAATTTGGTTGTCTCATATGTCTACCTCCTTAACATTTTTAAGCAACGAGTCTCTAATTTCTGAGAGTCTTGTAACAATTTCCTTTGCGTTGATTCTCTGATTTGGTGATTCTACAGTACACTCCATAGCTAAATTGAAGACAAATGACATGCATTGCTCTTTGGTCATAAAATGCTTGTCCTTCCAACTTAGCAAATTTGCATCAACAACTTCCATAACTGAAATGCTTAGCAAATCATTAACCCAGCGCCTTAGTGTCATTTCTCCATTGAAAATTTCATCTGTGGGCTTCTTCGCAGTAAATGTTTCCATTATCATAATCCCAAAACTGTAAATATCTCCATTTGTGGATACTCGTCCTTCTCTTCCATACTCTATAGAGTGCAACAATTATATAGTAAGATAAAATAATTTACAATAATATGCTCAAATGAAGCTCATAAGAAATAAGTATCATATTAGAAAGTATTAAAGAAATAAAACATATTTATTATGGAACAAACCTGGTGCCATATAACCTATGGTGGCAAGTGTTTGTGTTTGAGTCAAAAATTGATCTTCTCCGAGTAAGAGCTTTGCCATGCCAAAATCACTCAAATGAGCAACCATATTATTGTCCAGCAATACATTGCTCGGTTTTAAGTCACAGTGAATTACAGGTGCTGCATAACCAAAGTGCAGATATTCTAAAGCTGATGCAACATCTATCATTATGTTCAATCTTTGAGAAATATCCAAAATGTGGTTGCTGGAATACAAACACTCCTCCAGACTTCCATGAGGCATGTATTCTAATACCAATGCTTTAAAATCCTCATTTGAACAACTGGTAATGATTTTGATAAGGTTTCGATGGCGAATACTTTTCATCATATCACATTCAACATCAAAACTCTTTAATGCTCCTACATATTGCAGGTTAAAAACCTTTACTGCAACCTCTATCCCATCATGAATTCTTGCCCTGTAAACAGAGCCAAAACCTCCTCTGCCGATTAAATTGTTTTCACTAAATCCGTCTGTAGCTCTGAAAAGTTCTAGGTATGAGAACCTTCTCCAAGTTGCCACTGGTGGCATATTAGCATCATTTGGTATTTGTTTTCCTCTCTTTCGATATCCTAAGATCAACACAATGAGTACTATCATAAATATAGTACTCAATGGTAAGACAATACCTAGGAGAAGATCATTTTTTCTTGATGTGTGGTGAATTCTAGTTCTGCATGGTGGGACTTGCAAATTAGGTGCACCACACAATAATTTATTTCCCTTAAATGATTCAGCTGAGAAATATTGAAAAGGTCCTCCTCTAGGAATCTCTCCTTCTAGTTCATTGAAAGAAAGATTTAAATCTTTGAGATCTGACAGTTTCTCTAAAGATACAGGAATAACACTAGAGAGATTATTATTGGACAAATCCAAGGATTTCAAGCTTATCAAATCACCAATGGAATTAGGAATTGAGCCTTGTAATCTGTTATATGCTAACGAAAGATATTGTAGATCCTTTAGGCCTCCAATTGTAGTTGGGATAACAGCTGAAAAATTATTCATCGACAAATCTATTTCCACCAAAACCTTCAAATTTTCAATCCCTAATGGGAGTGGGCCAGTAAAAACATTTGAAGACAAGTCAAGGTTCAAGATGTCCTTAAGGTTCCATAAAGTTGAAGGAATAGAAACTAACTCATTAGAGCTCAAATAGAGCTTCCTTAGAGTAGTGCAGTTGCCAAAGCACTCAGGGATGGATCCAGAAAGCTTATTGTCATGTAAATCTAGTTGAAATAATGCAATCAAACGACAAAGAATTTCTGGGATTGATCCCTCCAACTTATTATCTCGAAAACTCAACAATTGAAGCTTTTGTAATTTATCCAAGGTAATCGGAATTGATCCATTCAATTTGTTTCCTCCTAAGTAAATTGCTATCAAGTTGGTCAAGTTGCTAATCTCTTCAGGAATGCCACCACTAATGTTGCAATTGAACATCGAAAATACTTCCAAAAATTGAGAAAGATTGCCTACGGCTCTTGGAAGAATGCCATCTAGTGGATTATTAGAGACGCGAAAAGATTTTAAATACTTGCAATTTGACAAAGAGGATAGAAAGCTCAATTCTGGAGTTAAAGATGTCAAATAATTATCACCTAAATTAAGGAACTTAAGGTTTCTTAAGTTGTCAAATGTGTTGGGAATAAAACCTATGAAGGAGTTCATTTCCAACTCTAGTGTATAGAGCCTAGAAGCATTGAAGATGAAACTAGGAATTGTGCCACTAAAATTATTACCCCACAAGAAAAGCTCCTCAAGATTTGGAAGTGGAACATCTGCGCTTGATGGCAGACTTCCCGAGAGAGAATTATTATGAATTTGAAGTGATATGAGTGTTGACAAATTGAAGATTGGTGCTGGGACAACACCAACTAATTTGTTATGAGAAAGCATCAACCACTCCAGCTTACGAAGATTGCCAATTTCATGTGGTATCTTACCTGTATTTTGAAAGAATTATATTCAAATTTATTTTAGATAATAAATAATACATTAAAAAAAACATACTTTTGTTGATAAAAAGTCACCAATACACTACACAATTACAAGCACTAACATACAAGAAAACCACTCATCAAGTGCTACAAACCATCAATGCTTTAGTTGTTAAACAAATCATGAGGTCTATGTATCCTTTTCCCTTTTAATTTGCCACCAACCTCTGAAGAGAAGAGGCGAAGAATATTTAAGAATTTCGTTGACACAATATAAAAGTGAAAACCACTCATGAAAATCTAAACATCGTCAATGCTTTAGTTATGTAAATACATTTGTGGTGAAATATCTGACTAATTAATATCTGTAAAAATTAAATAGGTATAGGACAAGTAAGCAATAGGAAGTAGATAAATTGTGTGTATGGTTAAAACTAAAAGATCAAATATGTGGTACGCGGGATTACAAACAGAGCGCAAAAGAGTCACTTTTGGTGTGATGGACTAAGCTGGATATATGATTAGATAAAATCGTATTAAACTGGAATTAAACTGAATTAGATAGGATTAGACTAATTTATCTATAGCGGATTGTATTGGACTAATTGATAATTTACAAATAAAATTAGATAATTGAAAATACTAATATAAATTAAAATATTTATCTCAAAACCTTTTATTAATAATTGTGATTAAAATTATTTAAAATAGATTATTTTAAGTTTAATTATAATTGGACTAAAATTTGTCAAAATAATCAAAGTATTTTGATCGAGTCACTGGTGTTGCTCATTTAATCCATATATTTTAATTTAAGTTTCCGTTTAGTTCTTATATTTTGAAGAGTGCCTCAAGATACCCTACTATGAAATACATTGCACTCTTACCATTACTTGTCCTTCGCTTTTACAATAATGTCCTTGCAATGAGATTTTTGACATTAATTTCTAATCTATAAAAATTTAATTAGAAAATTAACCCATAATTACATATTAGCAAATTAAGAAATAAATATCAGTATGAAACAATTGGTATTTTTCATATTCTTGTAATAATCTTACTAATTTTTTTTTATAAATAATTAATGCCAACTAATTTAAAGTAATGTTTAATATTATTACAGCAATCTTACTAATAATTTTTAATAAAAATTAATTTATCAAATTAATCCTGAAAGTAAAATAATAACAATTAATTTATTTTACTTTCAAGGTTAATTTGATAAATTTACATTTTTTTCCTTGTTGTAAGGGTATTATTGTACAAGTAAAAAAAAAAGTAAGGGTATGATTGTAATATAATTACCAGCAAGGGTATCTTGAGGTACTTTTTAAAATACAGGGAGTAAATTAACACTTAATTTAAAATATAAAGACTAAATAAACATTTACCCTGCTCACCTATGGAGAGCGACACTACACTTGTCCAACTGTGATCAAGAAAGCTATGGAATAGGACCCACAACTCTCTCAGTAAAAGTTGAAATGTATGATATTGCTCTCCATAAGAAGAGCGACATCGCTCGTGTGATCACTAAATAATCTAATCCCTTAAAATCATCTCATAGCCACTAAATGTGCCCCAACTAGATAATGTACTCCTTCAATCATTATCTTGGCTTTGGCCTCTTTCATAATCTAATCTTTCCTAAGCTTTTGTATAAGATCATGACCCATATAATTTAAATCTTCTAGATTGATTTGGTATAACTTTTTAAATAGAACTTATTTCAGTAGAGCTTTTACTAGTAGAGCTTCTATAAAATAATATTTGTATTGTTTGGTTGTCAGTAAAAGTTTTTGTTTAAAATTAAAAAATTACTGTAATAGACAAGTTTTTTAAAGTTATGTCATGAAACAAATCATATAAGACTGTGAAATAAATTAAGGGTAATTTAGATAATTTAAATCTTTAATAAAAACTCTACAACTTCTATTCCAAAAAGCCAAAATTTGAATAATTTGCTAGTAGAGGTCAAATAGCTTTATATATTAATAATAAAACAACTGTACTCAAAATACAAACCAAATAACAATAAAAAATTTTAAAAAAGCTTATTAGATTAAATAAGTACTTTCAGTATAGCTTTTGCAATAAAGCTTATTTAAGTAGAAGTTAATCGAGCTTTTACCATGAAAAAATTTAGTTGCTAGCTTGTAAATGAGAGCTTTTTCTAAAAATTGTAAAATTACTTTAATAGTCGAGTTTTTTAATGTTATGTTATGAAATGAATGAAATAAGATTATCGAATAAGTTAATGATATTTTGTACATTTTAATATTTTGAAAAAGCTTTTAAATCTCTATTCCCTAGAGGCCAAAATCTAAACCTTTGCTAATAGAAACAAAATAAATTATTTAATCTTTAGAAAGTCTACTAAAAAACCAACCAAGCAACAACAAAAAATTTGGAAAAGAGGTTATGTAATTAAATAAGTAGTTATGCTCATTAAATAAATTATACCAAGTAGCCCTAAAACTTTTGTAAAGAGGTTATAGAATTAAATAAAACACTTGTGACTATTAGATAAGTAAACAAGGGCTAGGATTTAATTTATTTTAGACTTTCCTTTATAAAATCAAAACACATGTTTTCATGCCTAAACATCGAAAACTTAAACGCCGTTATTTCAAACTGCTACTTGCTTCTCACTTTCTCTTCTCTACTACTACTGATATCGCAAACTTTAAACTTTTGGTATAATCTTGTCCAAAGAAAAAACATTATCAATTAGATTAAATTGAATGCATTACTATTATTGGTACTCTGCAATAACAATTGAAGATAATTTCCATTTGCAATCGTTTGCATTTAATTTAACTTTATTTTACACATATAAATATTGTTCCATCTTTCAATTCTCCGTTTAATTTTGGTCCTAGAAAGACAATTAACAAAATGAACAAAATAGAAAGAAAAGAAAAACATCTAACTTGCCTGATTGATTATTAAAGTTTGTTGTGTGAACACGAAATAGAAGAAAATGCAATATGAAAGAGAAAAAAAAAAAAAAAAGAGAGAGAGAGCAAAGTGAAAGAAATAGAAGGTTTACGCTTGTTAGACCTCCATTAATCTTAGAGCTTTAATCAGACAATAGAGTGATGTGTTCTAATTTGAATAAGGAAGGCTAAAATTAATTAAATTCTAATCTTAGAAAGACTGAAATGACATGTGTCATAATTTTATACAAAGCTTAGAAAAAATTAGATTAGGGGAGGATCTAAACCCCTTTATCTATTATATTTCTCCGCTACTGTTAATATTTATTTTAAGGTTTTCAATTGAAATGCTTAAACAAAATTAATTTTGGAGAAAATATACATTTTCTAATTTTTCTATCTACCTTCATGTTATTCTAGGAATGAGCACAAGTGGTCAAGGTAAAAATGACATAAATATAAAGTCTGTGATCATACATACCTTGGAGTTTGTTTTGGTCAAGATATAAATCCGTAAGCTTGGTCAAGTTGCCTATTTCCTTTGGTATGGCTCCCGAGAAATCATTGACATACAAAGATAATGTTTGTAGAGAAGGAAGGTTGTTGCCAATATTTGCTGGGAGTTCACCTGGCAGTTCACCAAATAACTATTATATTCAAAACAAAATTAGCTAGTAAATAAGACTCACTTAAGATGAAGGGAAAGAACCGGAGAGCTGGTTGTCGCTAAGATAAAGTTTTTGAAGTGATGATAGATTCCCAATTGAAGAAGGGATGATGCCTGTTAAGAAATTATTTGTTAGTGCTAGCAGCTTCAATTATACAAAACTAAGTAGTGATTCCATGTCAAATATTTTATGTAGATGTCACACATGCATATTATTAGTGACGGCTACCTGTGAAGTTATTAAGTGACAAATCCAAGTTCAATAGAGAAGAAAGACTGAAGATTGATGAAGGAATGGTTCCAGTTAAGGAATTATTTTGTAGCCATAACATCTCCAATTCTGCAAGATTCCCCAGTTCCTCTGGAATTTCTCCTAAAAATTAGGAGCAATATTTGCGTAAACATTTTTAATTTATTACCCAGCGCTCAAGAAGAAAAAAATGAAATAAAAAAATTATTCCGTGAAGAAGATTGAGAAACAATTACTCATAGCTTTAAAGAATTATAGGCTATCAGACTTAATAAGAGGGAGACATTATTAATTTTTATTAATTAATTAAACTCTTTGATCCTACCTTGGAGTTTGTTTTGTCGAAGATTTAACCTCGTAAGTTTTGTCAAGTTGCCAATTTCTTTTGGTATGGTCCCAGAAAAATAATTGGACGATAAAGATAACTCTCGCAGCTGTTTGCAGCTTGATAAAGTGGATGGTATTTTGCCATGAAACATGTTATATTTAAGAAATAGCTATTCTAAATTGGACATTTGATTGCAAAAATTTGGTGGAAGTTCGCCAAATAGTGTATTATTATTAAAATAAATTGAAAGTAAAGAAGACATGTTGAAGATAGAGGAGGGAATGGAACCATAAAACCAGTTAAAACTAAGATCAAGTGCTTGAAGAGAAGAAAGATTCGCAAGTTCAGAAGGGATAGTGCCTGTGAGATTTAAACCAGAAATATTCAAGGCTGCGACTCTATGACTACGGACATCACAAGTGACGCCTGTCCAATAACAGAAAGAGCTACTTGTATTGCAATTTTTGGCCAAGAAATTGGTTGGATCATCAGTAAAATGAGCTTTCAGGACAAGAAGGGCTTGTTGGTCCGTGGTAATGCTTGTAGTGTTGGCTGATGCAATCATGAAGGAAAGAATCAAGCAATGGAGTAAGAGAAATCTGATCATCATGCGGGCAGAAGGAATTCTTTCCATGAGACTAGAATTTAGATTTTAAGCGTGCGCTTAATTGGATTGATAATGCAAGAGCACTCATAAGTGCTTCTAAATATATATAATGGAACCGAAATTTCGAAGAAGCAGCAAGAAAGAAAATAGAGGAGTGAAAAGACTACTCATAAATTGTCGAAAGGTGCAATCATTTTATGTGAAGCCAGTCTGCAGGTCCACATTCAGAAACACTAGATATTTCCCTCTATTCTTTTTATCTAGATACACTTGTTGATAATCCTAATGAATGATTCTTGTAAATTTTGCTTTCTTTTATAATCATCATATTAATTTATTCCCTATGATCAGACTTCTAACATCATAACTTTTATATAAATTTCTAATAATGAATTTCATAATTCTGATAGAAATTTTCTTCACATGAGTTTGGAGCAAATACGATTAAAGGATATAATATTAAGTTTTAGTATTTACAGACTGAAGAAGAGATTATGAATTTGATTAAATAGATTAAATTACTAAGTTAAATTCTTAAATTTATAGGAGTGAAAAATTAAACAAAAAAAGAACTCTATTTTTATATGTGATTGTGATAGTATCACAAAATATTTCTACCCTTTCAAAAATTTCTAAATTTTTCTTATAGTAACATGACATATATAAATGTTGCATTTCTTGAAACTCAAAATTTTTGGATAAATTGAATTATATTTTTTCATCTTTTTTCTTTTATTAGTAATCCTGAAAATTATTCAAACAAACCAGTGATATCATATTCAAGAAAATTCTTGGTGTGTCAATGAGGACGTCACAAGTTGTCAGAAAATTATCCAAATCAATACTGAATGCTTTTTATATAAATAATCATTTTCATTGGATTTAATGGAATGCAAACATAGCATGGGCTTGGTATTAGATGATGAGGATTCATATATATATGTATATGTGAAAGGAATTTAGATCTATTGCAAATAAATGTAGGTAATTAAAACCTCAGAATTAACAACTTAATTAATTTTCGAAAATACTGTTCATGATTACTGTTTATATGCATAAAAAATATTAATTTTCCAAAAACACAATAAATCACAAAAAATAAATGACACAGAGATTTTTACGTGATTTGGATTAATCAATCCTACATCCACGAGGCCACGCCCAGATGAAAAGCAATTCACTAAGTTGAGATGTTACAACCTATGAATTTACCAAATTTAAGACTCTCACTTACAGTTTATCACTATATAATTTACTCAACCTTAGACTGAATCTGCTTCTCTTGAATAATTGCTAACCCTCTTGATCCACGATCCTCAAGCGACTTCACAAAGTGATCAATAGCAATTCTTCAATGTCCAGTGATCCAAGATCTACATAAACTCTCCACAGAGATGAAAAAAAGATAAGAAAACAAATTAGCACAACTTTATGCGCCAAACCCGGATTCTATAGAGAGGAGGCCGAATTTTAGCTTTCTGCTTTATGGTCTATGTTGTGCACCTTCAATTATGAAATACCTCTCTTTATATAGGTACTAGAGTTTCACAAAAATAGCAAGTCTTAAAAGACTTAGATTATTTACAAATAAGAATTTTTTTCCCTTTATAATTCTTATGAATCTGAATATGAATAAATCTGATCTTCTTAACTTGTCTCTCAAGAAATATCTATAGCATTTAATAAACTTCTTGTTTGAACCAATTTCTTCCTATAAATAGATCTCATGCGCTAATTATAGAATCCCATCATTAATTAACTCGCTAAATTAGACATCTAATTAAATTAGGAAACAAATATTCCTAATAAATTAAAATTTCACTAAATTAGGAAATTAATAAATTAATCCCTATTATAAGATATGCAATAAATAATATTTCAATTTAACTAGACTTACCATAAGATACCAACTCTATAAATAATAGACTTTGACAATATATATATATATTGTTATATATATATATATTGTTATACTTTGAGTAACTGCTTATACTTTGTACAATGGTAATGTTGTCTTTTAAGAAGTAATAGTTAATGTGATATTGGCATTGGTAGTAGGTAGACCGTGTCGTTAAGTCAATACTTCAGGTCTTCACCAAAAGCCTAGGGAGGATAAAAATAAATGGGAAAAGGAAATGCAAGCTGCAAAGCTTTAGCAATATTAGGTATAATTTAATTTGTTGAAAAAGACTGAAGCAATAATTATTGGCGCGGATACCCTGCATTAAGATGAAGACGCGAAGGACTGGCTTAATGCAGAGGGACACTCATTTATGATTTTTATCTTGAATTGGATAATCATTAATTGACTCGCTAAATTAGACATCTAATTAAATTAGGAAATAAATATTCTTAATAAATTGAAATTTCATTAAATTAGAGAATTAATAAATTAATCCCTATTACAAGATATGCAATAAATAATATTTCAATTTAACTAGACTTACCATAAGACACCAACTCTATAAATAATAGACTTGACAATATATATATCTATAGACACACTCCCTCTACAATTTGAGTAACTGCTTATACTTTGTACAATGGTAAAGTTGTCTTTTAAGAAGTAATAGTTAATGTGATATTGGCATTGGTAATAGGTAGACCGTGTCGTTAAGTCAATCCTTCAGGTCTTCACCAAAAGCATAGGGAGGATAAAAACAAAGGGGAAAAGGAAATGCGAGCTGCAAAGCATTAGTAATATTAGGCATAATTTAATTTGTTGAAAAAGACTGAAGCAATAATTATAGGCGCGTATACCCTGCATTAAGATGAAGACGCGAAGGACTGGCTTAATGCAGAGGGACACTCATTTATGATCTTTATCTTGAATTGGACACTCATTAATTAACTCGCTAAATTAGACATTTAATTAAATTAGGTAATAAGTATTTTTAATAAATTAAAATTTAATTAAACTAGGAAATTAATAAATTAATCCCTATTACAAGATATGCAATAAATAATATTTCAATTTAACTAGACTTCCATACGATACCAACTCTATAAATAATAGACTTGACAATATATATATCTATAGTCTCTCTCTCTACAATTTGAGTAACTGCTTATACTTTGTACAATGGTAATGTTGTCTTTTAAGAAGTAATAGTTAATGTGATATTGGCATTGGTAGTAGGTAGACCGTGTCGTTAAGTCAATACTTTAGGTCTTCACCAAAAGCCTAGGGAGGATAAAAACAAAGGGGAAAAGGAAATGCAAGCTGCAAAGCTTTAGCAATATTAGGTATAATTTAATTTGTTGAAAAAGACTGAAGCAATAATTATTGGCGCGGATACCCTGCATTAAGATGAAGACGCGAAGGACTGGCTTAATGCAGAGGGACACTCATTAATGATCTTTATCTTGAATTGGATACTCATTAATTGACTCGTTAAATTAGACATCTAATTAAATTAGGAAATAAATATTCTTAATAAATTGAAATTTCATTAAATTAGGGAATTAATAAATTAATCTCTATTACAAGATATGCAATAAATAATATTTCAATTTAACTAGACTTACCATAAGATACCAACTCTATAAATAATAGACTTGACAATATATATATCTATAGACACTCTCTCTCTCTACAATTTGAGTAACTGCTTATACTTTGTACAATGGTAATGTTGTCTTTTAAGAAGTAATAGTTCATGTGATATTGGCATTGGTAGTAGGTAGACCGTGTCGTTAAGTCAATACTTCAAATCTTCACCAAAAGCCTAGGGAGGATAAAAACAAAGGGGAAAAGGAAATGCAAGCTGCAAAGCTTTAGCAATATTAGGTATAATTTAATTTGTTGAAAAAGACCGAAGCAATAATTATTGGCGCGGATACCCTGCATTAAGATGAAGACGTGAAGGACTGGCTTAATGCAGAGGGACACTCATTTATGAACTTTATCTTGAATTGGACACTTATTAATTGACTCGCTAAATTAGACATCTAATTAAATTAGGAAATAAATATTTTTAATAAATTAAAATTTCATTAAATTAGGGAATTAATAAATTAATCCCTATTACAAGATATGCAATAAATAATATTTCAATTTAACTAGACTTACCATAAGATACCAACTCTATAAATAATAGACTTGGCAATATATATATCTATAGACACACTCTCTCTCTACAATTTGAGTAACTGCTTATACTTTGTACAATGGTAAAGTTGTCTTTTAAGAAGTAATAGTTAATGTGATATTGGCATTGGTAATAGGTAGACCGTGTCGTTAAGTCAATCCTTCAGGTCTTCACTAAAAGCATAGGGAGGATAAAAACAAAGGGGAAAAGGAAATGCGAGCTGCAAAGCATTAGTAATATTAGGCGTAATTTAATTTGTTGAAAAAGAATGAAGCAATAATTATAGGCGCGTATACCCTGCAGCGCGTATACCCTGCATTAAGTTGAAGACGCGAAGGACTGGCTTAATACAGAGGGACACTCATTAATGATCTTTATCTTGAATTGGATACTCATTAATTGACTCGCTAGATTAGACATCTAATTAAATTAGGAAATAAATATTCTTAATAAATTGAAATTTCATTAAATTAGGGAATTAATAAATTAATCCCTATTACAAGATATGTAATAAATAATATTTCAATTTAACTAGACTTACCATAATATACCAACTCTATAAATAATAGACTTGACAATATATATATCTATAGACACACTCTCTCTCTACAATTTGAGTAACTGCTTATACTTTGTACAATGGTAATGTTGTCTCTTAAGAAGTAATAGTTCATGTGATATTGGCATTGGTAATAGGTAGACCGTGTCGTTAAGTCAATCCTTCCGGTCTTCACCAAAAGCCTTGGGAGGATAGAAACAAAGGGGAAAAGGAAATGCAAGCTGCAAAGCATTAGTAATATTAGGTTTAATTTAAGAGTAATGATAGAGCCACAAACTCTTGTACAAATTTATTTTGTACAAACTCATGTGGTATGATAAGATTGGTTGAATTAAATATCACTTGGTCCACATGATTTGTTTTTATTATTTTATATTTTTATTCAACCAATGAATTAATGCCACGTCAGTTTATACAAGATAAATTTATACAAGAATTTGTGGCTCTATCATCACTCTTAATTTAATTCGTTGAAAAATACTGAAGCAATAATTATAGGCGCGGATACCCTGCATTAAGATGAAGACGCGAAGGACTGACTTAATGCAGAGGGACACTCATTTATGATCTTTATCGTGAATTGGTCTCGCTGCAAAAATTCTCGTTCAAGAAGAAAAAATAGTGGCCCATTAATTAATATTTATGCGTGTTGAATGGGTTAACATTTTTGTCAAGGGAAGAAAAGACAATCGGACAATGATTAATTAATAATAGAGTGATCCTAAAACGATTATTTAATTATACCACAGAGGCAAATGTTACTAATTCAATCCAGTTTATTAGTTATTATGATGATTATTAGTTTGGATGAAAAGTAAAATAATTCTTTACGTGTCTAATGGGTGGTACTTTCTTGGCAAATATTTTAATACTACCTAGACTAATTATTTATTAGTTTATAATCTTTAGTCGGGTACCATTTTAATCCTTTGATTTAATGCCTAATTTGAAGTTAATCCTTTAATTTGTGATCTCATGGTCAACATATCTTGTTATGCTCTTTGAATTTACATAACTCCCTTTCCTAGTTATTTGATTTCCGTTATATTTGTATACCGAATTCAAGTTGTGGGGAAGAAATCGTCAAGAATTACAATTGAAGAAAAGGGAAAGAATGGATTTTGCAAGCAGAAGATTGTTCACTAGTCCCAAGAACAGAAACTGAATCAACTCAATTAGTTGACTCTGGAAAGATTTTCACCGGAAGAAACATAGGGGGCTTTTTTTCAAAAAAAAAAAAAGACAAATTCGGAAAGACAAATGAATTAGAGATGGAATAAGTCAATAGAAGACTGTAGCTTAGTTACCAGAAACTGAATCAACTCACTAAATTGACCAGAAGCGGAAAATTCAGAATGAGTACTAATGAAAGTTATAGATGGAATAAGTTAATAAAAGACTGTAACTTGTCTTCATTGTGGGATCTTGATTGATATATACATCTTGTACCTGATGGTTGAAGAACTTAATTAAGAACTGTAAAATTAAATGTGTTTAGTTGGTGGATAGCTTTGGAGCAATAATAATTTAATATTATATGAGTTGGGTTTCCGAAATGGCTAACTCTATGTTACGATAAACGTAACATACACTCAAGGAAGACAATATCATTTAATACCCTTAAATTTTATGGAAACTATGCTAATTGAATTAAAAGAAATGTTATTAAATCTTAAGGAAGAAATAAAGGAACTTAAACAAGAAACAGAGAAAATAAAAATAGAATTATCTGTAAAACAGATCAGTCAGAAGAAAAATAAAAGAGTAGAAAAATTTGAAATATTAAAATCTGGAATTATTGGAACAAGTTTTAAGGAACCCCTACAAAAACCATAAACTGGTAGTTATGATGACTGGTTCATAAAAACTCAATACCCAAAGATATTAGAAGAAGCAGAAAAACTAAAAACAGAATTGAAAAATAAAGAAAAAGGCAAAGAAAAATTAGAAATAAAAGAAACAACACCTAGCGATATAGATTAATGGATAATACACTAGAAGAATTAACTGAAAAATTCAGTGATATAAACTTAAGTGATCTAGAAGAATTTGAAAAAAAATATTGTATAAAAATGAATGTTGCTGGCGGACCAGAAATGAAACCTAATGTTGAAGAACCAAGCCATAGGTATGAAACAAATAGAAAGAAAAATAGACCATTTTTTGAATATTACCCACCTATAAAAAATAATCAATGGAAAAAGGAATACCAACCTAATAATGACCATTTAGTACCAATAAGCAATGCAGGCACATTCCTAGACTTAGATTGCAAAGTAGATCCCCGAAAAGCTTTAGTAGAATGGGGAATGCAAATGAAATTATTTTTTATATTTAATGGTTCAAGAGAAGATTGGAATGTAGAAACAGAAGAAGAAAAAATAAATATATTAGCTGATATTTTAATAGCAAGTTTCACAGGCAATGTATTTAACTGGTGGAAAGGATTAAGTGAGGATACACAAAAATTACTAAAAGATTCAACCAAAATAGCATTAGGAAGAAGTAAAGGATTAGGAATTGAAAGAATAATCGAATATATTGCCAGTGAATTCTTAGGAGAAGACTGGTTACAAAATTCAGAGAATGAAGCAAAACGTGATAAATTAGATGCAAGAATGAAATTAATAAATTTAACAATTTGTAATATGTGTTTTGTAAAAGAATATACTTGTAAATTTTCTAAATATTATTATACTCAATTCATGAGTCATGAAGACCAAAACATTTATAAAAATCTATACTATTCAAAACTTCCTTACCCTTGGAATGGATATTTTGCTAATGAATATGAAAAATATACTAGTAATAATGAAAATAGACTCCCAGACACATTAGGAGACAGAATAAGATTTTTAAATACAAGATTAAGCGAAATATGTATTCAAAGAAATCTAATAAAAAAGAGTAAAAATATAATGAAAATATGTTGTGATAAAACAGAAATGCCTACCCAGTGGGGATGTTATGCACCTCATAAACAACGCAGAAAGTTTTACAAAAAAGAAAAAAGATATAAGAAATATAATAATTTTAAAAGAAATATAAAAAATCAGGAAGAAAGTATTATAAAAGAAAATATAAAAACCAAAGAAAAATATTAGACAAGTCCAAATGTAAATGTTGGAATTGTGGAGAAATGGGACACATTAGTATAGATTGTAGAAAAAAGAAGGTTAAACTTTTAAAAGAAGATTTTGAAAACATAGAAAGTGATTTAGAAGAAATAAATAATTTATCAGATTATGAGGGAGAAGAAGTTTATATGGCAGAAGATGAATCAGAATAAAGAAGAAATGATGGAAAACGAAAAAATAGAAGAAATAGAGAAAGAAGAAAATAAAAGTGGATATAGTCTTGTTGCTACTTTTAATAAAGAAAAATATAAAAAACTTTTAAAGCTCAATATGGAAAAACCAGAATATGGAATAATACATAGATTTAGAGATATGTTTAAAAGGAAACATTAGATTTAGCTTAATTAATAAAAGATCCATAGATTTAGCATTAAGAAAAATAAAAAATGAGTCAATTAAAGAAAAAATTCAATATGTATATTTAGCAGAAATTCAGATCTTAATAAAATCTTTATTTAAAGAAGGGATAGATAGCCCTATAGTTTTATCATTACACGATCAAAGATTTATTGATCCTAACATAGGACATTTAGGAACAATAGAAGGAAATTTATGCTATACTAAACTACTATTTACTTGTCATCCTAGCTATTGCGTACATATAAAAGATAAAAACATAGATGAAACATTAAGTTTACATTTTAAATTATTAAAGAAAAATCTGATGAAAGAAGGAAATAGAATAATGACAATACACTATTCAGCTTTGTATAGTTTTTGTAATTCAAATTATGGAGAAATATATGGAAATAAACCTTACATTGAAATAAATAAAGATTGTGAAGATATAGCAACATTCATAGAGCCAGTAATCCAAAACTATAAAATCCCAATTAATTATGAATTGAATAAAGATGATAAAAAACAATTTTTAGATAATAGTAATGAAAACTCCATTATCCCTATAAGCTTTACTGGAAGAACTTTAATTAAAGGAAGTTCATCTAGAAGATTAAGTACTGATAGACAAATGGTTAAAACCATTGTAACTAATAATGTAACAAAAATACTTGGACAATACTTTAATGGAATAGACTATACAACAAAAATACCAATACTAGTAGATACCAGTACAAGTCATAACTATATGAACCATACTAAAAATAAAGGACTTTTAGTAAAAGAAAAAGAAATCCCTTATGAATATACTAATTTTAATGGCAATAAACATATTTGTAGACAAGAAGTTAAAATCCCTATAATAATTGAAGGACTTAGAATAATAGTACCCTGTTACATAGACTCATTCATGACCACAGATCCGGAAAAACATATAGTACTAGGAAATAGTTTTTTAAATGATTTGGAATATTACAAGATAGAAAAAAAAAATAGAATAACCTTACAAATACAAGGTCAAAAAATAGTATGTGAAACATGTTAAAACAAGCTTTTATAAAATACCCTATGTCTGTATATATACAAATAAATATAACAGAAAAAGATATAGATACTTGTGCTTTAATTGATACAGGTAGTGAAATAACTATTATGAAATCCTTTTTATCCAACAAATGGGAATTAAATGGAAAATTAAAAATTATTGGAATCACAGGAGATAAACAACAAGTAAATCAATCTATACTAAATTTTGAAATATTATTGGGTAGTAAAATAGTCCGTATTAACCAAATCTTTCAATATAATAACATGGATTGTGATATCCTTTTAGGAAATGATTTTATACAACAGTTCCAATATTACCAACAAACTCCCTATATGATCACTTTAAAAACCCCCTGTAATCATATTCTTCGTATTCCTCGTGAATTTAAGTCTTACAGAGTTCAGCCAGCCCAGCGTAGTGATAAGTACATTTATGAAAAATATTATTTAATACAAAAAGGACAGAGTTATAATATACAATTAAAAACAATAAAGTCACAACTTGAACAAGTTTATAAAGAAAACCCGTTAGCATTATGGAAACCAGACCATCCTAAAGCAAAAATAAAGTTAATTGAAAATAGAATAATAAGATTAAAACCCATGATGTACACAAAAGAAGATAGAGAAGAATTTAAAACCCAAATAAAAGAACTATTAAACTTAAAACTCATTAGAAGTAGTAATAGTCCACATAATAGCCCAGCCTTTATGGTTAGGAAAAGAGCAGAACATGTTAGAGGAAAAGCAAGAATGGTAATAAATTACAAAGAATTAAATAAATACACAAAATTTGATGGATATTTTCTCCCTAATAAAGTACTAATAAATCTTGTGAAAAATAAAACTTATTATTCAAAATTTGACTGTAAATCAGGATTTTGGCAGATAAAAATGGAAGAAAATAGTATTCCTTATACAGCTTTTAGTACCCCACAAGGACATTATGAATGGCTAGTAATGCCCTTTGGACTAAAGAATGCCCCTCAAAATTTTCAAAGTAGAATGGATAAAATATTTAGAAATTACAACTATATTATAGTCTATGTTGATGATATTATTAGTAGCATCAGAAACATTAGAGAACTTAGACACCATTTAAGAGGAATTTGTTAATATATGTATCAAAGAAGGTATAGTACTATCCAGTAGAAAAGCCATTATAGAACATAAGAAAATAGAATTTTTAGGAATGAACCTTGATAAACAATGAATCAGACTCCAGAGCCATATAGGAAGAAAAATAACTGAGTTCCCAGATAAATTAGAAAATAAACAACAAATACAAATATTCTTAGGATGTTTGAATTATGCAGAAGGATTTATAAAAGATTTAGCAAAAAAGAGAAATATACTTCAAAAATTACTAAGAAAAAACAATACTAGAGGATGGAGTGAAGAACACACAGAAACAGTAAAAAATTTAAAAGAAGAATGCAAAACTCTTCCAGCATTAAGATTACCAAATGAAAAAGATAAATTAATAATACAAACGGATGCATCTGATTTATATTGGGGAGCAGTTCTCAAAACTGATATAAATGAAATTTGCCGATATACTAGTGGAACATTTAATCAAGCACAAGTCAATTATCCAGTACATGAAAAAGAACTCATTGCAATATATCTAAAGGAATTAAAAAGTTCTCATTATTTTTACTTCAAAAGCAATTTATAGTAGAAACAGATAATTCCCAAATAAGTTCTCTTATTAATAAAATTTTACCAAATGAACCCCAATATAGAAGATTACACAGATGGTAAGTTTATTTATCTTATTATAATTTTAAAGTCATACGTATAAAGGGGACTAATAACTTCCTTGCAGATTTTCTTAGCAGGAACATAGAATTCGGAATATGAATGCCGAGATAAATAAAGCCATATTTGCAATAAATACTGAAATACAAAGGCTCAAAGCCGAGGCATCTGATATGCTTGATGCAATAAATTACATAAAAGAGGCAGCAGAAGGCCATGAAAAAGGAATACATTTGTTAGAGTCGTACATAAATGACCTAACAAAAGCATTCTCTATAAACCCAGGCCCAATAAACACAGATGCAGGAAGCAGTAGTGGACCGCTCAGAGAACATAAACCAATCTCTGACCTAATTCCGAATAAAACCATATCCATAGAAGTCGAGTCATTAGAATTAAACTCTCCAAAAAAGTATATCCAAATAAACAATACAGAAGAGGAAGAGAGACCCCTAAATCCAAAAGAAGAAGAATATAAACAATTCTCTTCTTGGGTGTATTCCAATTGTTCCCACAATAATACAATTTTTAAGGCACCTGGAAAAAATATGTACCCTAGAATGATTGCTACAAAAGGAGCAGATCCACTCATTGTTGGAAAATTAGCCAAATATGGGTATTTAGACTTAGTATATCCAGATATAGACCTTCGGGAAATAGCCAGCCTTGATGATTTATTAGTAAAAGAAGTCTCAAGGTTTGCCCAAAAGAAGCCCATATACCTTAAATTCTACACTATAAGCCCAGAATACTATCAGAATGTAGAATACCAGGCTTTCTATATGATATCTGTTGGCCACATTACAAAAAACTTCAAAATGGAAGTAGGGGCAGAATACACAAAAATCCCTCATATAAATGAAAGCTGGATCAGGACACGTAGAGCTCGAGGAATAAAGGCCATATGGAGCATAGCCAAAGATTTATACAAAAGGAATTTCAGGACCATTATCAAATTCCAGAATTATATCCTCATAACCTCTGAAGATAGTCATACACCATCAAAGTTGTTGCTGGACTTCATCAATGAGATAAGCACTATGTGTTTTCCCAGCAGCAGTAAAACCATGGACCAGGCTTGTCAGCTCATGGAGATAAAGTAATGGCAGCCAGCATAAAAGAGATACCCGACAAGAAGATAAAGTAATGGCAGACAATATAAAGGAGATACCCGATAAAAAGATAAAGTAATGGCAGACAGCATATGCCCGACAAGATATCATGAAGAGCTGCTGACAAAAGATAAAGTCTATGATGAATAAAATGTAAGCCATGATGTAAGAGCCCAATAATGAAAGGGCTATGATGTAATTAGACAAAGAGTAATAATGTAAAAAGCCTAGGCATAGAAGGGCAATAAGGTATTTGTATCAAGAAATTTTTTATATAAATAAAAAGCAAAGGAAAGAGTAAGCTCTCAGAGCTTATCATTCACCATAATTCAGTCTTTCTCTACATTTCAAAAATTCTTTGAAAAATGAAGAACTAAACAACTCCACAGCTCTAAATCCTAAATCAATACATCACTGATCAAAAACAAAATAACCCCATAGAAAGGAGAGAGAAACCTAAATTTATTCACCATTTCTAAGCCAAACGATCAAGATCCACACAATAAAGCTGATCGAGTCCACTGATCCCGTTGAGGCAAGGAGGCCGTTGAGGGAATAAAGACCACCAGGCTGCAGGTCACTGGAAAAGGATCGGAAGGCAAGGAAACAAGAATAAGCTAGGTAATAATTCTCAAACCTTATCTGTTGGTGGAAGTTTGTTGATGGTTGATGATGAGGAGATTTATGGAGGACGAGCATACTTTTATAATGAAGGAAGTGTTTGGTTATTTTCTTTACTATGAATCATAGATATTACCTAGGCGAATCCAAAGAATATATGATAGATCCTAGAACCAGAATAACATATAACGATTATATGATGATAATAGACTTTAATTTAGGATCATATAAACAAGATTCATATCTGTTAAGTAAAGAAGAGCTTGTTAGAACAGAAGATTTGTTAGCCGTATTCTCACTAGACCTTCCTCAGGAAATAAAGCGAAAAATAATAAACCATATCTAAATAGATAACCTAAAGCATAACATAATTATGTTAACAATAGAACAAGGAACTGATATAGCTTTGGCATATATAGAAGATGAAAATCGGGAAGCTGGACAGTCATACATAAATTATATAGAAAATTCAGATAATGAAGAAATTGAATTATAATTTGGAAAAAGTATATAGGCTGGAAACCAAAGTGTGCGGGCTACTGGTCAAAAGGAGAATTAAATATCTTGGTTGAATTGTCAAGGATCTCATCACTCTGGCATAACAAAGCTACGTACTTTTAAACCAAATATACATAGTAAAAATTTTTCATATAACTGATTTTAAATATATTTTGGTAATAGTAGTTGATTGTTAATTTATTGAATAATTTATTTTGAAATTTAGTTTTTTTCTGTAATTTATAGTTAAATAAAGCAAAGGCAAAAGATGGTATCAGAGCCATAGAAATTATGAATCCAATAAGAAACATCGTCGATAGTTTATATACATTAAAGGTATATAATAAAGAAGATATAAAAAACTAAGTAAAAGCTTTGAAAACCGATAAAAATAATATAAGAAATATAGAACTCGAATTAACAGAGGAACTTAGAGAAAGAAATATAGATACAATAGGAGGAGAAATTTTAATAGAAAAGAAAATGAAATTTATAGATGAGTTTATAAAATTTCTAATATGCTGGTATAAGAAGGAAGCATTATGAATCATCATAATCAACATGCATTTAACATAATGCATGAATTAGCAGATTGTATAGATCATATGATTTTAGGATGGGAAACCATACTAAATACATATATAAGCCTAATAACTCAGAAAATAGAATTGCTAGAACAAGAAAGAATAGGAATAATAAATTTAGGACCAGAAGTCTATTCGGAAGTTATAGATTTATATGAATTCGATAACCATTTAATATTATTTAAAGAAATAAACAAAACCTTAGAAAAAATGAGAAATAGATGTAGAAGAGATGGAAGAAGGCAAATACATCCATAATTGTAAATGTTAAAGAATAAAAGGACCCATAAGAAATTAGCCAAAAAGGAAAAAGACAAAAGACGTAAGGTACGTTGATTGTAACTTAGGTACTCCCCAAATAAATTCACAAGTAGCTGGTGAATGATTTAATAATACAACAGCCAACAAAAATGACAAACTGTATTAAGTCGACAAAGGGGAAGATATTTTTTTTTCAAATGTGAGTTTATTAGTCAAAAGTATATTTAAGTCTAATAATTGAAGAAAATTGACATATGTTTTACCTTTCTTTTCTAATTTTTTAAATCTGTTTCTTACTTTACTTTCTTACTAAAGTCCTATTTTAGCTTTATTTTATTATTTAAAAATTGAATTATTATCATACTTGCTCTCCTAAACTTTAGGCTCCATTTTAATACATAGTTCCACTAAAAAAATTAATTTTTATTTATTTTCTTGTTTAAAATGAAGGATTTCAATATTTCTCAATCATTTACCATCAAATCTTACTCGAATTTAGCCCCCACTGAGATTTAGTGAAGGATTATTCTCTATTTTGAAAGTGAAATTTTCATCAATAGCTTATTTGCTTAATGATTTCTACTTAAAAAGAATTATTCAACACAATTTTTGTTTATTTCCGATTAAAACACAATTTATTATTCTTTATAATCTCTCAAAATTAGGAGTCAGTTTGGTGATGTTGTACCTTTTAAAATAATTATTGTTTATTATTCTATAGAACTAATTAGTTATGAAGAGAATCAATTAAATGTTTATTAAAATTTATTTTTAAAGGTGTTGTGAATTTTAAACTCAATCGTGTGTGTTTGGTAACCTTAGTGTTAAATTGCTATAAGAATGCAAACGACTAAAATGGACATAATGCTCAACAAAATTTACTTGCACATTTATATACATTTTATATAATATATTTCTGTTGCGTTGTAGATAATAATTGCCAACTTAAAGATATATTTATATTTTATTAATTTTAATTCTTTAATTTTGTTATCTCAATAGTCAATATAAATGGTAATAATAATAATAATCTTTTATAATTTATTAATTTTATTTCCTAGTTAAATAAGAATAGTTTTATATAAGGATATTTACATATTGCATTCTGCAAATTGGACACAAATTTATATCGGATCCACGATTTTACAGATTATATATTTTCAATCTAATCTAATCTATAGATTAGTGACACAACTTAAAAGTAATTTTTAACTCTCAAGTATAAGAGTGTCTTGTTGTATTATAACTCGGTGAGTCCGAGGTCGATCCACAGAGAAAAGATTTAATTAGTTTATTTTATTTTATCTAAAAATTAAAATTAAAATTTGAATATAAACAACTTAATTTAAATGAAACTATGGAATTGAACTAGTTAGGGTTATGGATCCACTCTTAGAAATAAATAAAACTTAATAAATTCTTTTTGCCAATTTGTTTTAGATTTATTACCCAAAAGATTAATTATACAAATTATTATTATTTTCCCTTTAATTTTATGATGGATTAAGTATTTATTGTGCCAAAATTTAATTTGTCTACAATAAGTCAAAATACCATTTCACCATGCCTTATATTAAGATCTTAAGAATTTATTGTGCCAAATTCATTTGTTTGTCTACAATAAATCAAATTTTCAAAATATAAAACATGTATAAAATTAAATAGAAAATAATTTAATTTATAAAATTAAACATAGAATTTGATTAAATCATATTTATTTCTTAAGAGTTTCACCTTCCCCTAACTAATATTATTTAGTTAAGCATAATTAAAATAAAAAGAAGAAGTAAAATTGAATTACTTATAATTAAAAGAAATAAAAACAACTAAAATTGGAAATAAAACTAATTTTATTAATGAAAATAATTATACAAAATATTAAAAACACACCTGGAAATCAAGATTACAAGGAGATGGAGAGAATTTGAGAAGAAGAGAGTTGTAGAGAGATCATTAAAACATAAAAATGAGGCCTTATTTATAGAAAAATAAATTCATAATCCAGTGCTTTGCGGTCCATCATAGGCTCCATGCATGTGCTCCTCACAACCCTTAGATCAAGATCCAATGGCTGGTCAAACTTCAAAAGTCAACATCACACATGGCATCATTTGACTCGTCCGATTTGCCCAAAGAACGGTTGAGATTTGGCGGGTTAATGGGTGGATCGGGTCGACCCGAATACAAAGATTCGGATCCTCCAACTTGCTTCACCAACCATTGCCACGTGGCACAATCATGGCCATTGAATCATGAACGGTTGAGATTTAGTCAAGATTGCCAGTTATCCCATGCACTCATATCTATTGTAAGCTCATTTCATCATCCAATCAGTGCTCGGTCAACAGGAAAAGTCAACTTTTTTTACACAAGCCCAATTTTAAGCCGATCTTGACTGATCTTAAGGTTTTCGGACCTCCGGAATCCAAATTTGACCTCCGTTTATCTGTTTGGAACCTCGAAGTACGTGAAATTAATAATTTTCCTAATAAACACATAAAAATACACAAAATTAAATATATTTAAAACATAATTCATAATTCATAATATATTACATAAACACAAATATAAATTATAACATAAGCATAAAATAACATATTATCGCTTGATAATTAAACAATTTTTAATACTAATCAATTAGTAAATGTAATCAAAATCCAATCCATACATCTGGGATTAAATGCGGATTTGCCACAATCCACATTCAATCCAATTTTTTTGCGGATTCGATGTGGATTGAAACTTTTACGTCCTATCAAATCCACAAAGTAATTAAATAAAAAATCTAATACAACAATAATTTTACTATTGATCAAATTTAAAATTAGACAAGACCTAAATAAATTAATAGTTTTAATATGTATTCAGGAATGTTACGTTAATAGGTATTAATTCAATCAACATATGTATCAAAACAAAAAGAATTTGGAAGCCATATAACCATTTCAACCTTGCTCCATATCTCTCTCAAATAAAGCTATGTAAAAATTGGAGTAATATGTGCTACACTACTCTTTCATCTAAAGATGTCATTCAAAGTTTCAAAATTTAATACACCAAAAAGAATACAATATCCTGATATATTTATATCAATATATGAAAATTAAATAAAATTTTAGAGTTAATAAATACAAAAGTTGACACTTAAGAGCTTAGATGATTGTTGTCAATGTCCATCTCTAACTAAATTTCAACTTATTCATTTACTAATAGTACAACGTTTATAAATTTTAAAATTATAAATTTATTCATATACTAATAGTACCACGTTTATAAATTTTAAAATTATAAAATTTGTTGGATTATTCTGATCAACCTTGCAACTCTGCTGATGCAATAACTAAACACAACCAAAGCAAGAACCCAAGAAGAACTGATACCAACGCCAGACACAACAGAGCAAGATAAAGAACTTTAAAGACTCAAGACAAAGATAACGTGGTTCGGTACCAAGGTACCTACATCCACGAGCAGGAACAACAGAGCTTAGAGTTTTATTAGCAGATGAACAAAGAAGGTTACAATGGAGTCTCACAGAGAGCAAGAACTTGATTACACTCACACAGAGAGTTTCTTCTCTCAACAAACTCACACAATGTTCTTGATAACCTCACACACGCTGATCAGCCCTCTTTCTGAAGCTTCCTTTTTATAGCTATCAGTTAGTACAGCTGGTTATAACAGCTAATTAAACCACCTGGGGACCCACCCTTGCTGACTCAGCTTCCACCTCAGCTTGTATAACCGAATATAACTAATTTGGTTCCACAAAATTATATATATATATATATATATATATATATATATATATATAATATGTGAGTATATATATGAAATTGTATAAAAGATAAAACTTTCTCAAGATTATATTTTTCTAAAAGTATGTATAGGATTGGTCATTTTATGAAACTTATTTTAAAAAATTATCAAACACCATAATTAGCTTTAAATTTCTTAAAATCACCTTATTTGTTGACATGAAAAAATAATGTCAAATACTTCAATTACAAATGAATTTTTATTATTAATCTAGTAGTTACAAAACATTATTTCTTCTCACGCACAAGATGCACTCATAAATCACACATTACAATGATGTAGGTGGAGTACAAAAACATATGCCTTTAGGACAGGTTTGTTTTCATCTTTACAGCAAAATCCATTTTTAGATGGACAATCTCTCACACAATTAGAATCCTGGGTACAACGAATTGGTAACCCTCCGGTGTAGGCTTCAGCACTTGGTAACTCAAAGATTGTGGTGCCTGCAAATTAAATTTTATTGTTTGATATCAATAATTCATGATAATGGCAAAATGAAACAAAAGGTGAAATGTGTTAGTAATTAACCAAAAAAAAAAGAAAGAGATATTTGGGACATTGACTAACCATATGCAACAATCAAAAGAACCAACAAGAAAGTTAAAGAGGCTTTATACCTTTGTTGTAGTACAAAAAAAAAAAAAAAATTGCGCAGATGCTTCTTTGAGGGAAAAAGAAAAATTGTATGCAAAAACTTTATTTTTGACCTAATATTTATAGAGACGTAATACAAATTGTAAAATGGTAAAGCCATCTTTTAAGAGTGCGTTTGGGATTGAGGCTGGGCAGCTGTATCTTAAAAGCTACAGCACTAAAGTGTTTGGTAAACACTAGTTGTTGTAACTTTTAAGCTACATTGATATAATTTTTCACTTATATAATACAAAATCTACTATATTTTTAATCATTTTATCAAAATTATTATTTAAAATTTACATTTACTATATATTATTAATTTTTATTTCATAATTATAGTTTTTTTTTCACAACAGCTCTAGCTTTTAAGCTACAGCACCTCAATCCCAAACGCACCTTAAGTTATTTTGTTTCCTTTTTAGTTTTTACTCACCGCGATTTAATAACAGATACATTCTTTTGCAACTTATTGCTGATATAGAAAAATTGCAACAAATTAAATAAAGTTACAATAGATGATATCCAAATCATTAAACGTGGCCCAATAGGAAAAAAGAAAAAGAAAAGGAAATTTTTTTTCTCCCCTATCTTTGCGTTAATACACACACCCACACACATTTTCTATTATTGGTAAAATCTCCATCAATCTTAGTCCATAAAGTTAATTGCTTCACTACAATCTCAGTCACCATCTGGACAGGGGAGGTAAGTTGATGATCCATTTCACGTTGTTTAGAAAATAAACTCCAATATTCATGTAATTTCCATAATCTCTCAAAATTCTATATTAAATAGGTCTATTTGCAACTAAATACCCTGATTTTTTATATTATCAAATCAATTTATTTTCTTAAAGTTTTTTAAATTTTAGTTTCAGCTCATATCGTGCCATTGAGCTTTTGATTTTCTTTATAGCAACCATTTCGGGCTTAAAAAACAAAAAAGGATTCCATCGATCAATTTGACAATATATATATTTTTAGTGTTTTTATGTGATTATGTCCTTTGCTCCAATTCAATCACAATAAATCTTCAAATCATTCACCATCGTGATTAAATTTGATAATATTAATAACAATGATAACGACAATAAATGTTTAGTTGTTAAATGGATAGAATAAATTTGTAAAAAGATTTGAAGCATTACAATTGGTGTAGAATAGTGCTACATATATTAAATTTTTTGTTCTAAAAAAATTATTTCAGATTATGTGGTGTTTATTAATTAATTAATAAAATCATATTAGCGGAAAGTGTGGATCTCCCTTTTAAATTGCTAGAAATAAAATTTTTATTACTCGCATTAATGAGATTTCTGACCATCTGAACCAAGTGGGAGACAACAGGGTTTTTCCTAACTTTTGGCCCTTTCAATAAATACTCGAAAAAAGGACACCTACACCCTTAAGATTTAAAAAAATGGTCACAAGGATCCCAATTTTAAAAAAGGGATATTAAGACCCCTTTTTACCTATAATACCTTTTTATTATAATAATTAGAAAATTGACTTTAACGGTTTTTAATTAACACAAATTAAATATAAATAATATAATCCATCTAGTAGATTAATAATATTAAATTATTTTTTACATTTAAAATAATATTAAAATTTTAAATTATTATATTTATTTTAATAATATTTGTAATATTATAAAGATTTTAAATAAATCTTTGGGTTAAATAGATTTTACAATTAAAAAATCTCCATATTAATAATATTGAAATTAACTTTTACATAATATTCAAATTAATTTTAATTTTAGTTTATTTATTTTAATATTATGTTTCTATCTATTATTAAAAATTACTTTAATATAATAAAATAAGTGTAGTATATTGAAAAATATAAAACTATTTTACAATTTTGATTTATTTTGAAATGTATAAATTATTACGTTTATTTTAATGCCATATTTTCATTTATTATAAAATTTTGGGGTTTTTTTTGGAGATTTATAGAGTCAAAGGGTATTATAATCAAAAAAGGGGTATTGGTGTCCTTCTTTGAAAACTTGAGGGTCTTTGTGACAATTTCCCTAAATCTTAGAGGTGTAGTTGTCTTTTTTTCTAAATACTAAAAAATAATAATAATCACTAGAAACAGTCAAAATTAACAAATAATTAGGCCTAAACCATTACACTTATTAGGATTGCCAGAACAAATTGCAAGTGTTGGAAATAAGTGTTCGTCCAATAGCAGCTCATTGCCAACCATTTGATGGGCAAATGTAATGACATTAATTTTTTGTGTTTATTAAGAACAGTCTTTTATTTAGATGACTGGATGGAGTTTTACTAAACCCAGATTTTTCCTGAAAATAAGATGGACGATTTACATTTAGATCATAATGTAAAATTATATGAAGCATTATGAAGAGTTAGACACCGACTAAAAATAATTTTTAGGCTATATATATCAATTTGGATAACGTATTCTTAACTCATGACTTAATTTTTGAATATATCATTAGTCTAGAGCTTCTAAAAATATTGCACTCAAAAGCGTTTATGTGCTAACAATAGGCTCACTTGCTTGGTTCAGGCAAATTTTCTTTGTCAACCGGGCCTATGAGGTGCAAATTTTCAGATATAAATTTTCGCTTGCATTCTGCAACCAACCTTAATTCATACATATTGAATATTAAATAGTAATTATTTAACAAGATGTTCTTAGGATTCATAGCCTAAAGCTACATTCATGTTTTAAAATAAGAATTTTATTGTGGGCATTTTCATGTAAACGATTCGGAACTACCTGCCGTAAAAAAGTTTACATCGTATAACGTTAGTACGACAAGTCATGTGACGCCTCAAAATAAATTTGACACGTCTTTTATATATTTTTCGCCGAGATGACAGCTCTTGATCCTTATCACTTGGCGCCAAAACCAACTTTTCATAAACTCCTCCTTCTCCAATAACACATATTCGCACTAAAACCTCCAATTGTTTGTAATATAAACCCACTTCATTTCAAAGCTAAGCAAATATAAATACTCATAGCTACCCATCCTCGTTGTATGCATCCCCTGTTAAGCAAAAGGTCTGCTGCATTAGCATGGTGATAGCATAGAGTTTGAGAACTCTAAAATTAAGTTGCCTAAAAAGGATAGCAATTTGATCTGAAATCATTTATCCCCTTTTACACGATTTAATTTCTCAGTGATGTATGTATAGAGTTTCTGAACTGGAGTAAAAACTTGAAACATAATGTACGGTGCAGAAAGAACAATACATAAAAGCAACAACAATTAAACAAATGTATGTATGATTGCAGTTACAATCACACAAATTAAAAGAAATTTGATGAGTCAAATCAGATACAGCAACGTTCAAATCACGTGCCAGTTTACGATAGGAAAAAGGAAAAACTGATCACATAAGCAAATTCACTTTCATGTCTGTTGAAGCATAATATTATTACAATATTGAACATTAATTCTTTCATTAAAGAAAAAATCTACATAATTCCTAGATGAAATTCAAAATTAACTTTATTGGCTGACAAATTAATATTGACCAACAATGATGGTTATTAACAACATAAAAAATAAAGTTTAGTCTTATAAAATCATTAATCACCGTTTGCCTCTCCTGTAAACTGGAGTTATGTTTCTTTTGTGAGGAAAATTGAACCCTCAAGAACACAGACAATTCAAACCAAACCCTGTTCCAGCTATTGCTAATTTAACCAAAGGATTTGTTTGACCTTGCAATTTAAGCATTTGGCTTTGCCTCTCCTAGTTCTCTTGCTGCTCACAGGAGCATTTTCATCTGCAAAAATAGCCGAGGCTTGTTAATAACTTGAACTTAATAATAAATTACAAAAAACTTAATTAAATTAAATTGTCCTTAATAATAGGTGCTACATTTTTCTGCTAAGAATGGGTGCTGAATTTTTTTTTTTTTTTTTAAGGGTGCAATAGCCCCCAGCCAATTGCGAAATACTCGCACCTTGATATATTCTTGTCATTACTTTTTACTGTCAACATTCCTAATTGATCTTAACATTTTACGAAAAATATATGTATATACCTGAATCTTTCTTCTCTGCCAGCAGGATAAGATTATGAAAGTTTAAGTTAATAAAAAATTAAACCATTTGATCATTATTCTTGAATACCCATATTACATGCATCTGGCAATTGTTATGCAATTTGCTGCAAATGAACTATTCTACGCACTTCATTTTTACTTTGAGATGTGCGTGGATCTAAATGAGACAGATCGGTCACTTTTCACTAAGGATCATGCCTAACCTTATAGATATTTTTTCTTTCTCCTAATGGAGGAAAATTTGTCTCATCAAAATGATAATTCATAAATCGTGCGGTAAATACATCACCCTTCAGTGGTTTAAGATATCTGATAATAGATGGTGAGTTAAATCTCACATATATTCCCAATCGACATTGGAGTCCCATTTTCATTTGTACTTTAAGATACCGTTTAATGGTTTTACTCAATCATTTTCAAATAGTTTTATTTAACTAATCACTCAAGTTTAAATATTGAGACCAATCGCTTTACCTTTTTAATAGATTAAAAAGAATATATTTTTCAACCCATTTGAAATTGCTATTGACTTTTTATAACCACTGATTAATAAAATATTGGCACATGGCAAAATTTTTTTCTTAAATTTTTTTCAAAAAACGTGACAAGTGTCAGAGTATGATTAGTTGGTGGCTCCATATATGATTTTGACATGAAATCATTGGTCTACCATAGAATTTCTGACTGGCGATGCTGACCATATATTCATAAGAGTAATTAAATTATAATAATTTGTAAGATTTAATTTAATTATATTAATTTGGAAGATTTAATTTTATAATAACAAATTAAATAAAGAATAAATAATAAAAAGACCAAGTAACTCACCTCAAAGTAAGAACCAAGCTTAGCTTTGAGAGACTTACTTTTTTAAAGTAATTTTATATTTTTGTTTTTCTAATTTTTATTATTATTAATACTCTCACAAAAACTAGTCCTAAAAACGTCTGAAATACATAACTCCTACAGTACTTGCGGCCTTCACCAAAACTATAAATTTCACCTTTTTTCCTATAAATGGAACAATGAGATGATGTCTCCTCGATGACATGGTATTTGTGAAGTTGAATTCGAAATAATTTTAATAAAAGTAAGATATTATTTTTTAATGATTATATGGAATAATAATCATTACAATCACAACTGAAAAAAAATAAAAATATGAGTGATCACAACATTTGATTCCTAACTGTGAGTTCCAACTACTGTTTTAACTGACGAATTAGAGTTAAAATAGGCTATATCCTCATCATTGGTATTTTTATTGTCTACGATCAAAATGAATCGTTACAAGGTAATTATCAAAATGTCTTTAGTTAATTATTATCCTCAGTATTATTATTATTATCCATTATAACAATAACAATAACAATACAAAAAAATAGTAATAACAATAACAACCACAACAACAACAATAATATTTTAATAGGCACATATGCTTTAGATAAAACAGTTGTTTAATGTTTTGTAGACAAACAACTAGTTGTACCTAAGAGAAAGAAGTAGACGACATGTCTTCCTATACTTTCATATAACCGACATGTGTAAATAATATGTGCTGGTGCATATGCTAGTTGACTTGTGGTTTATTTTTTAAAATGTAACCGACATGTCATATTTTTCATATATAAGATAAAGACACGACGTCTACTTATTTTCTTGACAAACGACACATCATCTTTAATGTTGAATTCCCAAGGATTTTAATAAAAGTAAGAGATTATTTGTTTTTCAATAGTTACTCGAATAATAATCCTTACAATTGTAATTGTGAAAAAAAATAATAATAAACAAAATATGAGTGATCACAATTTTTGAGTTCTAATTTGGAGTCCCAACTATGGGTCATTCATCTATTAAATCATGAATTTTATAATTCATAAATTACATATTTATCATCTAATAGATATGTTACTCAATTTTAAGGTAATTATAATAAGAATTCCTATTACAACTGCGACTATTGATTACAATTAAAGCCATGATTACGATTATGTGTAATATTTTATTAAAATGATATAAAATATGCTATTTTAATTAGTTAACTGGTAAGTACAAAACGCAAACAACCATTTAACAGATTTTCATATTCAAATTTAGTGATTTTTTAAATTAAAAAGAAACTACATAATATCATATGAAATAGAAATTAATGATTGCCTTCTATCTATAATGTTCATCAATTTACAAATGAACAACATTAATTCATTAATCATTAATCTTGCATTTAGTCATAATCAAATGGGAATTTGATTGATGGTTGGGCACACTTGAGTTATTTAATTTCTTCTACACCTATTTCATTTAAAAACATGTATTTATAAGCAATATTTTAAAATTTTAAAATCTGAATATTAACTCAATTATGTCATTCTCTAATTTACTCTTCAGTTTGTTCCAAGGTTTTTTTTTTATCTTTTACTTTTTCATTTCAAAAATATCAAATAAAAAAAAATATTTCAAAGTAAAATAAATTTTTATGCTAAAAACGCTTGAAACTTTCAATTTGTGATGGCCTATATAGTAGAATATGTGGATCTGAATTTGCCCATTTATGAGAGACAAGCATTAACATTTGCTTGCAAGTGAACATTGAAAGAAAATATGTTGAGTGGTGAGAATATGAGGAATCGGAAATCGAAAATAAAGGTTGATTAGATAATTTCATTGAAAAAAATATTTTGGCAAAAAAATAATAATAACTAAGAAAAGGCTGTTAAAAGAAAATTGGTGGGTTATTTGAAATATTCCCATCAAAATATGATATACATAATTTCTTACAAAAGTTAATTTTAGGAAAAAAAATTATAACATGATCTAAGTTGTCAAATTATTTGTGATATTTTTTTGAGATAAAAATTTATGATGTGTAACACTACTCTTAATTGAAAAATGATTGATGACATATCCATAGCTATTTGTTTACTTCATTTTTATGATTATGTAATTGTAGAAGAATTACTTATCTTCGTATTTACATATGCTTAAAATTAAATAAAATTCTCTATAAATTATTATATCTCTTATTTATTTTATTTCTTTCTCTTGTTATATTGCTAGGCTCCAAGTTGAAAACTAATTTAACAAAATTTTTATTTCTTAATAATTTTTTTTCTTTTTTTTTTAACTTCTTTTCAATAATTATGGAATGAAATTTCTAACCGTTTTGTTAGCGGTTTGGAGAAACCCGAAATGGAAAAATCTCTTGAACCGTCCGGTCCAATTCCATTACACCGAACCGTCGTCGTTCCATCAAGACGCCCACAAACCAAATTGCACTTCAAAGGTTTAACAGCTTTGTTCCCCCAATCTCACCCTTTCTTCGAAACGGCTACTTTGTTTCAATTCAATAAAACAATCAACAAATCAAGCCAATAATTTTCGCAAATAAAGAACAAATGGAGACTCATTTCACTCACAGTTACTTCGAAAGACGACCAATTGTCAAATCCAAGACTCCGGCTGTTAAATGGTTCAGAGAATGGTAATTTTGGCCAAATTAGCCAATTCCCTTTTCTTAATTCTTTCAAGTTTCCTATTTTTTATTTCAAGTTTCAATTTTTATTTTTTCAATGCGAAGCAATTTTCTTATTTATTTATTATTATTATTATTTTCCTTGAAGGGTGCCCCAAGATATTGCGGCTACTGGTGGGAAGTGCCAGATTTTGAGATGGGTAAATGGTAAGTGATTTTTTTACATTCTTATGCTAACAAAAAAAATTTCGTTGAATTTAAATTTAAATTTTTAATTTTTTTGGTTATTTTATATGTTGTTATTTGTTAATAACTGTTGTTTGATTCGACTTGTATGAAAGTTAAATAAGTTAGTGTTTGGTGAAGAAATAAATGAAAACTAAGTTGAAGAAATAAATGGAAACTAAGTTTAACAGCATTTAGAGTGCCTAATTTAAATGCTTCTTCTTCTTTGCTTTGAATGGGAAATTCTGAGAATTTTGTATGTTTGCAAATTTTGTTGCAATTAGAACTTATTGGGCTATGGTCGCAAAGTCTCCATAGGCTATTCTAGTCCAAAGAGGTGGAATCGGGATTTCTTTTGTTATTTTCATTTTTTTGGGTGCTTAAGGAATTCGATATCTTTGAGGATCAGTTTGTTGTGAATTGGATGAGATTAATATTCAAGATTATGAATGGAGAAGATGATACAATTTATCCTTTTAAACATGCCATTAGAACATTAGTTTTTTTTTTTTTTAAATAAATAAAGTGTATTTTTTCATTTTATTTGGAAGTTTAAATGATTGTAGGGTTTTCCATATTTTTGCTTTGCTGCTTTTGTGTGAATACCATGTAACTCTATGAGCAACATTGTTTTAAGGTGGCATGCTGTATTTGATGAGTATATCTTGCTAGCTAGTGGTTATCAGTTCTTTCTGTTATCTGTTGTTAAGCTTTCACACTATTTTGTCGGTTGTAGATTCTCATTTGCATTTTTGTTTCTTTCTGTGAGTAGTGCACTACATCTGATGTGCTAATGGTCTTTCAACTTGCTTTTGATTCAATAATGGAAGCTTTGGCATTTAAATTTCCATAGTTTCCATTAGATTCAGGGGAGCCATGTCAGAGTTTTGTAAGAGGAGAAATCTTTAGATGGCTTTGTGTCAAAATTTACTTTTAAAGAATTCTCATGTTAATTTATTCCCAACATTTTATGTCCTTCGTCCATTTGTGTTCAGAGAAAACATTGAAGGCCTTAAAGGAGAAGGCAAAAGAGCCAGAGGCACCAGAGCCGGAGCCAGAACCTACCACTGAAGTTCTATTTCTATGCAGCTATGAAGGCTGTGGGAAGACATTTATTGATGCTGCTTCTTTGAGAAAGCATGCTCACATTCATGGAGAGAGACAATATCAGTGTCACTATGAAGGATGTGGAAAGGTAAGACATGACGTATTTAATGTAGTTTTTAATATTTCATTCATGATTTCTTTAGACTGCTTAAAATCATGAGATTCATCATACTTCTTAAGGTTTAAAATATGATAATATTTAAAAAAGAAAAGGAAACTATTATATGTATGTGTAGAGACAAGCTGTTGTGTCTGATCTTGGACATACTATCCAACATGGCCTCTCTAAAAATTGTGGGATGTTGGATTAAACAAAGTGAGGAATTTGGGTTTGTGGCCGAGGGCGGGAGTGTTTCTGAGTTGTAAAAATTTGGGGAACTTCATGTGTATGAAAGCAATTTGCATCGATGATTTGAGTGGGGAAGCAAAGGTACTATTGAGAATCAGGTGCTATCACCAAACATTTTTTCTTTTGGTGGGTCTTTTTGTGCGGCTAGTTTAAACCCTCTGGTTAAATAAGATCTGTCAGTCTGGTTTGGGACTGAAGGTGGTCCAGCCTTGTTCATGTACAGTCTTTTGTAAACCATCCTCAAATTGTTTTCTTGGTATATTTATGTTATGTTAAAGGCTAAGCCTCATCACTTTTTTTATTTCTCTTTTTCTTGAATTTTTTTTTTAATTGATGTCGTTCTTTCAGGCATATAAAAAATGGTTTTTGAAGTAATTTTGTACTTTTTGATGCAGAAATTTTTGGATAGTTCGAAGTTGAAAAGACACTTTCTTATTCATACTGGAGAAAGAGATTATGTATGTCCTCATGAAGGCTGTGGTAAGGTGAAGAATCTATCCATCCTAAAGCATTTTGTCAAAACTTTGCGGAGGCTACCTTATCTTTTTCTTTTTTCTTATTGCTGACATTATCATAAGATATGAGAAATATTATACATTTGTTTTCTGCCTGAAACATTTCTATTTGATGATTGATTCCATTGTCTTATGGTCCCTTGCCCACAATTTTAAAATTTTAGGTCATTTGGTAAATAATATTAATACCTTGGATGTTTAATAATATTTTGAAAAGAGAAGTACAGTTTGTTGTACCCTGTGATTGCTGAGGACATCATGGGTTTTAGTAAGCAAGATTCTGTGAGACGCTTTGATTGCCATACAATATTAAGTGTCATGTATCCAATCCAGGGGGACCCAATGATGTTGAAGTCTCAGGCTGGCAAGTGGAGGATCATGGAGTTCAGTCTTGAGAATTGCCACTATGCAAAAGCCACTTAGGGGTATTAGTGTATTTGGAATCCCCCTATAACCTTGTTTTATTTGGACCGACTCTCTGTGAAGACCTCTCCCATTATTATTGAGAATGAATGTTCGGTACTTAATATCAGGGTTGGTTGTATTGTAACTTGGATGGATCAAATATGAGAGACTCATGTTTTTTCATCATCTTGTAAAGGGCATAGTGCTAATCTTACCTTGAGGTTGCCGTTTTGGCTTAAGATGTTACTTTATTGTACATTTCTGTATGTGCACACACTTGTACTTGTACCCAGCATTTGTGGTGTTCCTAATTACAAATATGAAATATGCAGGCATTCTCTTTGGACTTCAACCTGAGATCACACATGAAAACACATTCACAAGAAAATTATCACATCTGCCCATACCCAGATTGTGGAAAGAGATATGCTCATGAGTACAAGTTAAAGAATCATATTGCATCTCACCACGAAAAGGTTGGTGCTATTTCCTTGCTGTTACTATTTTGCAGTGCCAACGCCTTTTTAGTATTTTTCTTTGCTATTTTAGATATTTTTCCTGCCTTTTTTGTTGCATTTTAAGTTAATTCCTTTCATAGAACATATCTTATGTAGTTTATGACGTGTAAAGCAACATGACTTCGGTTTCATCTCAGATTATATTAGTCATCTGTCAAAAGGAATTTTACTTATTTCTTTTCTAAAGATATCCTTCAAGTCTGTTAACAATGGCAACATATGAATGTTTGTGTTCTAGTGGAATTGTAGTCATTTCACCTTTAGTATGGCCATAGTACAAATGGTTATTATAATCACTGAAAGATTTAGTACAGAAACCATCTGCTATTTTTCTTCAAACTCTTAAGATCATCCCATGTGTCGCTGGTTGACTTCACTGTAGATCTAGAATGGTTATCATAATTATGTTCTTTTTGTTTTTTTTAATTTTATTTGATATACATAGGACATCAAAATACCATTCTGCCAACATGAATTTTGGAAATTGATTGCCATGAAGCAAAGATCATCTGTATATATTTTTTCTCTCAAAACTCGTATATCATATCTGATTCTTAGTTTCGAGATTTGATTTCTCAGAATGCTGCAATGGAGGTGCCCAGATACGCTACTCCTCCCGAGAGGATAACAAAAACTCCCAAGCCACCTGCTGGGGTTTATGGTTCTGCATCATCTGAACGTCCTTATGCATGTCCTTATGAAGGGTGTGAAAAGGCATATATCCATGAATACAAGCTTAAACTCCATCTGAAGCGGGAGCATCCCGGCCATATGTCTGATGAAAATGCCGAGAATGCCACAACAAATGCTGATAATGAGATGGATGAAGGCAGTGACCAAGATGCCTATGCTGGAAAACGTGTTAATGGCAAAAGTCAAAAAAAAAGCCGGGCGAAGCCAAACTTGAAGATGCCTCCTGCAAAAGTAACGCAACGCAAAAGCTCAACTCCATCTCCTGCCACCTTGAATGTAGTGAGAAAGCAACAATGGACTCCTAAAGAAGAAGTTTACGAGGAAGAAGATAGTGAAGAAACTGAGGAAGATCGTGACAATGTTGAGGATGGATTTAGGTACGGGGAAAATAATGAAGATGATGATGAGGAGACTGAGTACGAAGACTGAAGCATATAAAAATGTTTCCTTCACCCTTCTGGTAAGGGCACCTTGTATGTATCTAACCCTTACAAACAGGTTCTCTGTCATCTTTTATCTGCTTGCTTTCAGCATCTTTTTTTCTCTCATTGCAGCATATAAATAAATTTAAAAATTTTTAATTTTAAAATATTGGTGATTCGCTAAAGAATTTCATACGACGAATTTGTGATTTTTTCATCTTGGGATAAACACAAAGCTGATGCAATCAACTCATCATGCCAAAATTTATGCACCTGAGCCGCATAAGATACTTGACTGGTAAGCTTGACAAAATTTCAATCGTTATATCATCAGAACATAAATGATTTGAAAGAGAGGGGAGACCACAACATGAATAAGTTAATTAGTTAGTGTCATAAAGAGGGATTTGGATTCATTAATTGTTGACTTTTGTGCTGGCTCTAACAAAGCTTTGATCATAAATTGGCAATCCATTTGGAAATAATTTTCAACCCCCAATCTATAGCCCATCAATCACCCACTTGTAATTTCCCAGGCATGTAGAGCGTAAACCATTTTACGAGGCAATGCATGTAGAACTTAAAAGGGATAGAAATTTCACCCACTACACACTAATCCTTGATCCCAAATCTACTTGTATTAATGTTTATAATTAATTTCTTCTATTTAATACTAGTTAATAAGGCTACATAGGTAAGTGCAATAAGGTTTCGTGCATTGGAACCCATGGTTATCGACCTGAATCCATTAGTATGGATCATTTTCTTTTCCAATTGAAATCCATTAGTATATGGAAGAGTGAAAAAGTACTTTCGTTGTTTTGGAATAAGAAGTCTTCGTATCTTAATGCATGTATTTAATGTATTCGGGACTATTAGAACTTATTACTCAAACTTAAGTTATTGTAATTGCAATAAATATTCATGGCTGGTTGAGCTACACACAAGAGGCTCTTTATCCTCTCATTATATTGTCACTAGACTCTCTTTGTAAATAAAAACATCATCCGGATCGGTAATTTAGAGATCCCTAATTTCTTATGTATGAATTCAACATATATAGATTCTTAAATAAATGCGCCATTCTTCCACAATCCCTAATGTCTAGGAATACTGAAGAAAGGTCCAATACTAAATAGCGATCCACTTGACGATCATATATTTCTCCAACTATTTCTTCTGAATGTGTACACTTGATCATTCGACAGCTTACCGTACTTTGTTTTTTCTCATCCCACGAGTCTTGTACCAATAATCAACTTAAAAGTCATTGTATAATATGCAAAATAAACCATCATATTAGTCCACGAAATTGTCAAAACGTCTTATAATTTGGCTTTCAATATCTTCATATGATAAATTAACTTGTAAGCGTTTCATCCTGGAATAAATACGAAGCTGATGCAATAATTTCCTTACCAAATTCCACAGAATCAACGAATGCATTAATAAAAAGACGAGTTTCAGCATTGTTGTTCTGGAGATGTGAGATTCGAATCCCCGCACATGAGTAGCCTGGGAATTGGATTGCCGTTACCTAAATTAACCCAAAAAAAAAGCTTAATTTATTCTTATTTGAATTCTTTTTCTATCAATTTAAATCACATAAGTAGATATTTTGACCGAGTGTTTTTCAATTAATATGATTTGGTTGGCTATTCGAGTTCGATTATAGGAGAGGTAAGGAGCTAAAATTTTAATTTGAACTCAGCTACCCCTCTATCTTTTTAAAAATACAAAAATAAATTTAACAATCGTTTAAATTTACATAATTTAATTATCTTTTGTTTCTTTGCCGTATCAGCTGCTTAAGCAAGCATAAGTGCAGGTGGTCAACAGTGAACAGTAACACGGTTTGCACACGGCGAATAGTAACATGGTTTGAACAGTAACGGTTTGAATAGTAATGTGGTTTGAACAATAACGTGGTTTAAACAGTAACACAATTTGAACAATGTTATACGTTTGGTTATAAATAGCGAGGAGAGGTTAGAGCTTGAATCATCCCAATTTTGAGAGCAATTGCAAGTGAAACAATTTGAGAGTTTTGAGAGAGTTTTTACTTGAGTGTTAGGAAGATTCAATTAGGTGTATTGGGGTTGTGGGTATTGACAATTTTTTCCCACTTTCGTAAAATTCTATTATTAGTCAAATTATCTTCCGGTCTTTATCCGTGGACATAGGGATTACACCGAACCACGTAAATTATTGTGTCATTTTCTTTGCATTTGTTTACATAATATTTATATTTCTCTAGAAATTACAGTTTCCGTAATATTGGTAATTGCTCAACCCTGCACTTCTGCAACAAGTCAAACATTCCTAGAAATAAAATATTAAATTAAATTGAGGGAAAAAATAATTTACAGTGATTTATTCTTGTTATTTCATCATCCATCCAACTGTGGACAACTCAAGGACTCGGCAACAAAGTTGTTGTATTACCTACGGTCTACCCAAGAAGAAAGCCCTCGTTTAGCGCTGCAAAACAAAAATTCTGTATTTTAAGAAAAGGTGAAAAAACAGATGGTAAGTGGATAATTTTTTTTTAATTAATTAAAATTTTTTAAAAACATTGACGCATTAAATTATGCCACTTGTCAATATTTTAAAGCATGAAACTTTTGCTAAAAGTAATGTACCATGTATCATAATATAATACCTTTTATTTACATCGAAACAGACCATAAACACTAAGAGAATGTAGGAATGGTAGGAAAGCACGAGCTTATGGACTGAGTACAAATTAAAAAGTTTAAATTATTAAAGGACAAATTAATTTTCAACATTTTAAAAACTGATAACAAATTAACATCCGAACGACCCAACACATTGCTACAGAGCCCAAATAATTTTTCTACGGCACCTAGACAGTGAACTCGGCCTAGCAATGCACGAAACAAAATTTGTAGCTTGAACATCAACACAGAGTGTCACCTCCATTAGGAGAGAACGGTTCAAGCATTTAAAAAGTGGCGTAGTGCCGTATCTGGGGTTTATCGCTCGAGTATATTTCCGTGGATTGAGTTTGTCTCCATCTGGATTTATGCCTGCATCTCGAAATGCGGCCTCCAAGTTCGCAGCTTTAACCAGTGTGATAGCAGTTCGAAAATATTCCTCGGGCGGCAGGTTAGGCTGGCCTCTGCCGTGATGCTTCCACTCCCTCTTCCAAAACTGTTCATTTTCATTTCGGGTAAGACTTGGCCAGAACTTGTTCATCTCGGCAGCAAAAGATTTATTGCTTTCTAGCTACAAAGAAAGAGTAAAAATTAATTAATAAATGACCGTAGAATAATGTATAGGAAAAACTATATATATAGCCCATGGGAGTGAAGCAGGTACCATGGCTGGTACATTAATAGTTTGATTATTGGTATTTGTCGAGGACCTGCCGGAAGAATTTACTGGCCAGAGGCCGTGTAGGACGAATTTTGATGGCTTTATTCTGCAGGGCTCTGGCCTATGAACCTGGCAGTACACAGGTGGCCACGTCTGGACTAGAAAATATTGACGAAAATCTTGTGCACCACCGGAGGCGAATGCGATGCAGGAAACAGAGAAAACAAAGAAGATGAACGAGAAACTTCTCTTCATTTTGATTAACATTAATTTGACAATACTAAAATGCATGAGAGTATAACTGACACATAAATAGATAATATTAAGCAGTGGTATGATAAAAGGAAGATGGGTGCATGTACAAACTAATTAATGTCATCATAAATAATTTTAATAAGGACCATCCCCCCCTGCTTAATTTGTTTTCTTTTTGTTTTGGGATAAATTGGTAATTTTCACTTCATTCCTTGACAGCTGTTGACCTATTTTTTTTTCCCTCCCTAAACAAACTAATTCCATTGTAAAAACTGAATCCTAAAAATCATCTGAAACACACAACTCCAATTATCATTCGGACCATAGAATTTTCTCTTATTTTGAGCATCTCTTCCCATAATTAACTTGTGGTTCCCCTCTATCGCATTCTTCTATTATAAAGCATTTTAGATGTTACATTATAGAATCAAAATTACTGATTATATTTACAATCAGGAAGAGATAATAATGTTGACAACCAATATCAATTCTTTTCCCGAAGATATAACGATTGAAATTCTGTCAAGATTGCCAGCTAAATTTGTTTTGCGATTCAGGTGCGTTTGCAAGTCCTGGCTTGAGTTAACTAAGAAACCTTCTTTCATTTCCAAGCATTTCCAAAACAATAGTACAAGAACTCGTCTTTTCGTTGATGCATCTGTTACTTCTGCGGTAGTTGGTATGGGAATCGTTACATCAGCTTTGTACTTATTCCATGATGAAAAACTTGCAAATTTATCATATGAAGACATTAAACCCCAAATTCATGATAAATTTGTGGGCTATCATGATGGTTTATTTTGCATAATGCAGAGTTCAACGAATCGTCTAACTATATGGAATCCAGCAACAAGAGAATTTAGAAACCTTCCAAATTATAAATATTGTAATTCTTCCAACCGTTTAATACCTCCTAGTACTTTCATCTGTCTTGAATCTGATCCCATAAATAATGACTTTAAATTGCTTTTCGTACACAACTTATGGAATGAGAAAAGGAAAAGGTATGGTAAGGTGCCTAATGTTCAAGTGTACGGATTCAGAACAAATAGTTGGAGAGAAGTACATGGTCATCAATTGGATCGTTATTTTGTATTAAACGGAGGTCAATTTGGTACGTCCACATACTTGAAGAAAGTTTGTTATTGGTTGGTAATCGCGGATACTCGAGACCTAAAAGTGATTCTTTCATTTCACATGGATAATGAGGTGTTTGAAGAAATAAAAATACCTCCACATGTAAATTATTACTCGTCTATAAGTTTATATGAAGACTCTCTCTCGATTGTAATTCCAGACGCAGAGCAGTGTTTTGAGATATGGGTGATGAATGACAATAAGTGTTGGGCAAAACATTTAACCCTTGGACCTTTCTTCAATTTTCGAATAAATTTTGGATTCTGGAAGAATGATGCTTTTTTTTTAGAATCAAATTCTAGGATTTATGGTGGTTGCCTTTTTTTACATGAACATCGTACGAAGGAAATTAAGAATCTCCAAGTCACAGATCCACAATTTGTTGTCATCTACAAAGAGAGTCTAATGACTATACAATGAGAGGAAAAATATTGTAAGATAAATTGACCTATATTTCATATTTTCACAGAATTTCTTATTTTATTTTTTTTGTTCATCATGATCAAGAGCGCGTGGTAGAAAATATACGTGGATGATTGGTGATTGGTCGGCTTTACAATACCAAGGCCTCTGGCAAACTATAAATTAGGATTTTACTTACGTATTATTAAAGAAAAATTGTTTGGGGGTAATATATATGTATTATGTAAGAATTTGTTGTTTAATGTTGTCTTCCTTGCTTCTTCGAATGAGAAATAGGAGTCAACTTTTAACTACCAAAAATCAATAATCATTTATAGTAGGTGTAGTGCTATATATCCCAAAAATTTTATTTCAAAAAGCTATCCTAAAGGACGTGGCATTGATCAATTTTTTTGGTGAGAAGTATACAATTAATTCACTTGGATCTTATAAAGAATTACCAACCAATTAATGAATAACATATTATTTGAGATGTACTTTAGGATAAAAAAATTGAGATATCTATCATTACTCTTTATAATAGTCTTTCATATAAAATTTTGTTGTTTCTTAAAATAAATTAAAATCATAAAAAATATTATACAAAGGAAAATTAGCAGCAACAAGGTCCAAACACTCCTAAAATCGCGACAATGCAATCAAGGCTGCAGTACGATCCTTATAATGAGAATGTATTGAGTCCTGTTTACAATCAAAATGAATTACCTAATGTCTCAAGCTAGGTCCACATCTACAATATCGTTAATCAACAACAAGTATCTTGGAGAATAACTTGGCTTTCACTCACACTTCATCAAAGGGATCTTTTCATTTAGAGACCTAACATTCACAATTTCTTATTGTTAATAACTCCTATTTCTCATTTAGAGAAGCAGGAAAAACAACCTTTAAGCAATAAATTTTTACATAACACACATTACCAAAAACAATTACTCTTTAATAATAAATAAGTAAAATCCTAATTTACAGTTTGCCTAAGGCCTTGGTATTACCAATCATCCACGTACATTTTCCACTACGTACTCTCAATCATGATGAACCAAAAAAAAAAAAAAAGAAAAAAATTCGGTGGAATTATGAAATTTAGGTCAATTTATCATTCAGTGTTTTCCTCCAATTGTCTATTAATTTTTGGAGATGAAAACGTGTTTTGGTTCTATGATTTGGAGATCCCTAATCTCTTTCTTACTATGTTCATATAAAAGAAGGCCACGTAGAATAAGGCGACCATGATTAAACCTATATTCTAAAGAAAGCACATCATTCTTACATAATCCATGATATGTGGGAGTATTGCAGAAAAGTCCGAAGGTTAAATGTTTTGCCCAATACTTAATGTCATTCATCACCCATCCCTCAAAACAATTATGTGTATCTGGAATTACAATTGACAAAGAGTCTTTATAGAAACAAAGCTCGGTGTAATCATTTACTCGTGGAGGTATTTGTATTTTGTATTTCTTGAAACACCTCATCATCCACGTGAAATGATAGAATCACTGTTTGGTCTCGAGAATGTGAGATTACCAACCAATAACAAACTGTCGTCAAGTACGCGTACTTGCCAAATTCTCCATTTAATTAAAAAATAACGATCCAAATATTTACCTCCAACTACTCATTCTCAATGTGTACTCTTGACCATTTGACACCTTACTATACTTTTTTTTTTTGTTCTCATGCCTTTAGTCGTGAACCAAAACCAACTTCAAGTCATTTATTATGGGATTAGATTTAAAACTGTTAGGATTGTAGTTGTAATTGGAGTCAATCTTGTATTTAGCTGGCATAATATTCTTGTAATATTCTCTTTTCTATTCTTGGTATGTAAATAAGTTAGTTTAGGAAGGTTGATTGATTGTAGGAAGTCTAGCTTGATTTATGGAGAACAGTATAGATGTAATCTTTTATATATATGTACAGGATGGAATGGCAGAGAAGCGATTCTCACCACACCAAAATTAGTTTGTTCATGGTATCAATCAAAGGTGAGTGATGAACAAGTGAGAAATCAGATTTCGCCATATTGCCCCCAAGTAAGTGATAATTGTTGAGTCTTAGAAAATATATATTTATAAAGGAGAAAATCGTCATTTTACATTTCAAGTCTTACTAACATCCTTACTTTTATGTATTTACGCTTCTTGTGATTTAATTATGTGTGTCTTATTTTAATTAAGTATTTTATGTATTTTAGGGGCATCATGGTCATTTCACAATGAACGAGAGATCAGACGGCAAAACATACATTACTTTTGAACTTAGGATAGTCGAAAACCTAAAGAGCAGCATAAAAGGAAAAATGGCATTGTTCACATGTACGATACTGTTCACGACACTGCTCACATAGACGGATCGATGATGTGGCATTGACTGATGAGGTGTCACGATCCTGTTGGACTAAAATTCTTATGTACTGTTTATCGGTGACGTGGCAGAATGTTAGTGGACCAAAAATTATGCATACGGTACATGCATATACACAAGATTATTTTCAACCAAACTGCATCACTGTTCAAACCGTGTCACTATTCAAATCGCGTGGTCAAACCGTGTCATTGTTGATAACTCTAGGAAATGAGAATTATTACATCTATTCTAGACTTGAATAAAGGCCATTTAGAAAGCAAATAATGTATTTTAATTACATTTTGGCGAATTTTTGCATAAATATTCATTTTAGTTGAGTCTTAACAAGTTTTGCGTGAATCATAGTAATTTGTGCTAAAAACAGGTTTTAATTTGTAGGTTTTAAATTCATAAAAGGATGCGAAGACATTAGATGAGAAAGAGGAGGAAAGAAGATGACCACAAAAGAAGGAAAGCACAATCGGAAATGACAGAAGTGCCGTGGCGGATGTTAGAGCAACCAATGCTGCAGCAATCTGGGAGAAACGCGGGAGAAAATATAGGCGCGGGTCTGCAATTAAATTACAAGCTGCATGTTTCCTAATTTAAACATAGGCACGCGCATGGGTGTTGGTTCGAAAAACCTAATTTGCAAGTATATAAAGGAGGCATTCACCACAAAGAATGGCAGAGTGGAATAAGCATTCAAAAACAATTACAAAGGCAAGAAGAAGATCAAGAGTAAGGAGGGTTGTTCGGCATCATTGAAGAGGAGGATCTTTAAACTTTCATCGTGCTCCACTCACATTATCTTTCTTCCTTTGATTTATTGGATGTATTTTGCGATCAGTATATTTATGTTTATTTTTCTCATTCAGAACATGAACTGAATTTACTTGTAGTTGATTGACAAATATCCACCCCTACTTAGCATTTAGCAATCAACGTTATTTTGAGAAAATAATTGTTGTAAAAGTTTAGTTTTGAGACAATAAGTCGTCCATGTGCGTTTATCAATTGAGAATCAGAATTAAAATAAGTTTTTTATTTAACTTTTAGAATTAGAGTTGGAATAGGCTGTATCCTCATCATTGGTATGTCTACTTTGTCAAGGATCAGAATGAATCGTTGCAAGTTAATTACCAAAATGTCTTTAGTTAATTATTATCCTCAGTATTATATCTATTATAACAGTAACAATAACAATGATTAAAAAAAATAGTAATAACAACAACAATAACAATAATAATATCTTAACCGGCTCATAGGCTTTAGATAAAACAATTGTTTAATGTTTTGTAGACAAACAACTAGTTGTACCTAAGAGAAAGAAGTAGATGACATGTCTTCCGATACTTTCACATAACTGACATGTGTAAATAATATGTGCCGGTGCATATGCTAGCTGACATGTGGTTTATTTTTTAAAATGTAACCGACATGTCATATATTTCATATATAAGACAAAGACATGATGTCTGTTTATTTTCTTGACAAACAACACCTCATCTTTAATGTTGAATTCCAAACGATTTTATTAAAAGTAAGAGATTGTTTGTTTTTCAATAGTTGCTTGAATAATAATCCTTACAATTGTAATTGTAAAAAAAAAGAATAAAAAAATATGAGTGATCACAACCTTTAAGTTCTAATTTTGAGTCCCAACTACTATGGGTCACTCATCTAATAGATCATGAATTTCATAATTTATAAATTACATATTTATCATCTAATAGATATGTTACTCAATTTTAAGGTAACTATAATAAGAATTCCAATTACAACTGTGACTATTGATTACAATTAAAGTTGTAATTACGATTATGTATAATTTTTTATTAAAATTATATAAAATATGCTATTTTAATTAGTTAACTGGTAAGTACTAAACCCAAATAACCATTTAATAGATTTTCATATTCAAATTTATTGATTTCTTAAATTAAAAAAAGAAAACTACATAATATCATATGAAACAGAAATCAATGATTGCCTTCTATCTATAATGTTCTTCAATTACAAATGAACAACATTAACTCATTAATCTTGCATTTAGTCATAATCAAATGGGAATTAGATTGATGGGTGGGGCACACTTGAGCTATTTGAATTTCTTCTGCACTATTTCATTTAAAAACATGTATTTATAAGCAATATTTTAAAATTTTAAAATCTTAAAATTAACTCAATTATGTCATTCTCTAATTTAAGGTTGCATTTTCTCCCTCAAAATTGTCAGATCCTACAAACTAAATTTTCACTTTCACTCAATGTTGGACATTGATTCTTAATCTTTTTTAGTAAATCATAATTACATCTTCAGTTTGTTCCAAGGTTTTTAGTAAATCCAATTATATATTACTTTTTCATTTCAAAGATATCGAAGTAAAAAAAATTAAAAAAAAGATATCAAGGCAAAAATAATTTTTTATGGTGAAAACACTTGAAACTTTCAATTTGTGATGGCCTATGTAGAATATGTGGATCTGGATTTGCCCATTTATGAGACACAAGCATTAACATTCGCTTGTAGGGGTGGCAAAATGAAAAATCGAATCGAATCGAATTTTAAACGAATTGGGTCAAAATTTTGTGGATTCGGATTTGATTTGTTTATTAAACGAATTAAAATCTCAGGATTCGAATTAGATTCGTTTATTAAACGATTATTTAGTTTAATTCATTTAATAGATTAATAAAAGAATTGAATCAAATTCAAATTCATTTATTATTAATTTATCCTAATAATAAATGAATCCATAACTAATCGAATTGAATATGAATTTGTTTACAAAAGTTAAATAAATAATCCAAACCATAAAAGTTTTCATCTTATTTATATATTGTGTTATTATTATTTATAATTACTAGATTAACCTTCAAATTTTAAATTTTTTTTATAAATATTTAAGAATAAATAAGTAATTTAATTAAACGAATAAATTGTATTCGGTTCGTTTATAACCCATTTATTAAATGAATACTAAACGAATAAACGAATCAATGTCTTCAAACCTGAATTCAATTCGTTTAATTAACGAATCGAACTGAATTCACCAATTTATAAACGAATCAAAATTTTCAAACCCAAACGCGTTTAATTCGCTTCAAATTGAATCGAATAAACAAATCTTGGTCCAAATTGCCGCCCCTAGTCGCTTGCAAGAGAACATTGAAAGAAAATATGTTGAGTGGTGAGAATATGATGAATTGGAAACCGAAAATAAAGGTTGATTAGATAATTTCATTTAAAAAATATTTTGGCAAAAAAAAAAAACTAAGAAAAGGATGTTAAAAGGAAATTGGTGGGTTATTTGAAATAGTCCCATCAAAATATGATATACATAATTTCTTAAGAAAGTTAATTTTAGGAAAAAAAATTATTAACATGATCTAAGTTGCCAAATTATTTGTGATATTTTTTTGAGATAAAAATTTATGATGTGTAATACTACTCTTTTTTTTGCTGCGTTTACTTTTTAGATTGGAGTGAGAATCCTGAGGAGTGGGAATCCTTGGATTAGGAGTGTGGAGTGGGAGTGGGAGTAGGGTGTTTACTTAGGCTAAATAAAAGTATGGATTGTCAATCAGAATCCTAATTATTTGTTTACTTTGTCTTGGATTGGGAGTAAATTGTTTTAAATTACAATTTTATCCTTATGTACAAAATTATAATTTGTAATTAAAAAATTAATAAAAAATATATTTGGAAAATAAAATAAATATTTTATTATATTTATAAATTAATAATAATTACTAATATTCTTAATTATGTAAATCATAATTTTTTATTAATTTTAATTTAAATTATGTGAATAAAAATTATTAATAATAGCAACACAAATGAAATATTATTATTGATAATATAGTACAAAATTAATATTTTTTTAGAATAAAATATTTGTTATTATTAATTAAATAAATAATTAATATTTATTAAAATTAATGTTTAATATTATTAATTTAAATATAATATTTATTTATTTTTATTTTATTAAATTTAATAAAATAAATATGATATAATTATTATTTTTAATAAATATGATATTATTTATTTTATTAAATATGATATTATTTATTTTATTAAATATGATATTATTTATTTTATTAAATATGATATTATTTTATTTTATTAAATATGATATTATTTATTTTATTAAATATTATTTATTTATTTATTTTTATAAGGATAAAATGGGAAGAGGGGGGAGTGGATTCCCACTCCCACCTCCCCCCATGGGAGTGGGAATCCCACTCCCCACTCTAAAATTGGGTGGGACCCACGGATTCTCACTCCCACTCCCCTTTTTTAATGTAAGTAAACACTGGAGTGGGAGGAACCCACACTCCACACTCCCACTCCAGAAAGTAAACAATACCTTAATTGAAAAATGATTGATGACATATCCATAGCTATTTGTTTACTTCATTTTTATGATAATGTAATTGTAGAAGAATTACTCATCTTCGTATTTTACATATGCTTAAAATTAAATAAAATTCTCTATAAATTATTATATCTCTTATTTATTTTATTTCTTTCTCTTGTTATATTGCTAGGCTCCAAGTTGAAAACTAATTTAACAAAATTTTTATTTCTTAATAATTTTTTTTTTAACTTCTTTTCAATAATTATGGAATTAAATTTCTAACCGTTTTGTTAGCGGTTTGGAGAAACCCGAAATGGAAAAATCCCTTGAACCGTCCGGTCCAATTCCATCACACCGAACCGACGTCGTTCCATCAACACGCCCACAAACCGAATTGCACTTCAAAGGTTCAACAGCTTTGTTCCCCCAATCTCACTCTTTCTTCGAAACGGCTACTTTGTTTCAATTCAATAAAACAATCAACAAATCAAGCCAATAATTTATGCAAATAAAGAACAAATGGAGACTCATTTCACTCACAGTTACTTCGAAAGACGACCAATTGTCAAATCCAAGACTCCGGCTGTTAAATGGTTCAGAGAATGGTAATTTTGGCCAAATTAGCCAATTCCCTTTTCTTAATTCTTTCAAGTTTCCTATTTTTTAATTCAAGTTTCAATTTTTATTTTTTCAATGCGAAGCAATTTTCTTATTTTCTTATTTATTTATTATTATTATTTTCCTTGAAGGGTGCCCCAAGATATTGCGGCTACTGGTGGGAAGTGCCAGATTTTGAGGTGGGTAAATGCTAAGTGATTTTTATACATTCTTATGCTAACAAAAAACATTTTGGTTGAATTTAAATTTAAATTTTAAATTTTTTTGGTTTTTTTATATGTTGTTATTTGTTAATAACTGTTGTTTGATTCAACTTGTATGAAAGTTAAATAAGTTAGTGTGTGGTGAAGAAATAAATGAAAACTAAGTTGAAGAAACAAATGGAAACTAAGTTGAACAGCATTTAGAGTACCTAATTTAAATGCTTCTTCTTCTTTGCTTTGAATGGGAAATTCTGAGAATTTTGTATGTTTGCAAATTTTGTTGCAATTAGAACTTATTGGGCTATGGTCACAAAGTCTCCATAGGCTATTCTAGTCCAAAGAGGTGGAATTGGGATTTCTTTTGTTATTTTCATTTTTTTGGGTGCTTAAGGAATTCGATATCTTTGAGGATCAGTTTGTTGTGAATTGGATGAGATTAATATTCAAGATTATGAATGGAGAAGATGATACAATTTGTCCTTTTAAACATGCCATTAGAACATTAGTTTTTTTTTAAAAAATAAATAAAGTGTATTTTTTCATTTTATTTGGAAGTTTAAATGATTGTAGGGTTTTCCATATTTTTGCTTTGCTGCTTTTGTGTGAATACCATGTAACTCTATGAGCAACATTGTTTTAAGGTAGCATGCTGTATTTGATGAGTATATCTTGCTAGCTAGTGGTTATCAGTTCTTTCTGTTATCTGTTGTTAAGCTTTCACACTATTTTGTCGGTTGTAGATTCTCATTTGCATTTTTGTTTCTTTCTGTGAGTAGTGCACTACATCTGATGTGCTAATGGTCTTTCAACTTGCTTTTGATTCAATAATGGAAGCTTTGGCATTTAAATTTCCATAGTTTCCATTAGATTCAGGGGAGCCATGTCAGAGTTTTGTAAGAGGAGAAATCTTTAGATGGCTTTGTGTCAAAATTTACTTTTAAGGAATTCTCATTTTCATTTATTCCCAACATTTTATGTCCTCCGTCCGTTTGTGTTCAGAGAAAACGTTGAAGGCCTTAAAGGAGAAGGCAAAAGAGCCAGAGGCACCAGAGCCGGAGCCAGAACCTACCACTGAAGTTCTATTTCTATGCAGCTATGAAGGCTGTGGGAAGACATTTATCGATGCTGCCTCTTTGAGAAAGCATGCTCACATTCATGGAGAGAGACAATATCAGTGTCACTATGAAGGATGTGGAAAGGTAAGACATGACGCATTTAATGTAGTTTTTAATATTTCATTCATGATTTCTTTAGACTGCTTAAAATCATGAGATTCATCATACTTCTTGAGGTTTAAAATATGATAATAGTTTAAAAAAGAAAAGGAAACTATTATATGTATGCGTAGAGACAAGCTGTTGTGTCTGATCTTGGACATACTATCCAACATGGCCTCTCTAAAAATTGTGGGATGTTGGATTAAACAAAGTGAGGAATTTGGGTTTGTGGCTGAGGGCGGGAGTGTTTCTGAGTTGTAAAAATTTGGGGAACTTCATGTGTATGAAAGCAATTTGCATCGATGATTTGAGTGGGGAAGCAAAGGTACTATTGAGAATCAGGTGCTATCACCAAACATTTTTTCTTTTGGTGGGTCTTTTTGTGCGGCTAGTTCAAACCCTCTGGTTAAATAAGATCTGTCAGTCTGGTTTGGGACTGAAGGTGGTCCAGCCTTGTTCATATACAGTCTTTTGTAAACAATCCTCAAATTGTTTTCTTGGTATATTTATGTTATGTTAAAGGCTAAGCCTCATCACTTTTTTTATTTCTCTTTTTCTTGAATTTTTTTTTAATTGATGTCGTTCTTTCAGGCATATAAAAAATGGTTTTTGAAGTAATTTTGTACTTTTTGATGCAGAAATTTTTGGATAGTTCGAAGTTAAAAAGACACTTTCTTATTCATACTGGAGAAAGAGATTACGTATGTCCTCATGAAGGCTGTGGTAAGGTGAAGAATCTATCCATCCTAAAGCATTTTGTCAAAACTTTGCGGAGGCTACCTTATCTTTTTCTTTTTTCTTATTGCTGACATTATCATAAGATATGAGAAATATTATACATTTGTTTTCTGCCTGAAACATTTCTATTTGATGATTGATTCCATTGTCTTATGGTCCCTTGCCCACAATTTTAAAATTTTAGGTCATTTGGTAAATAATATTAATACCTTGGATGTTTAATAATATTTTGAAAAGAGAAGTACAGTTTGTTGTACCCTGTGATTGCTGAGGACATCATGGGTTTTAGTAAGCAAGATTCTGTGAGACGCTTTGATTGCCATACAATATTAAGTGTCATGTATCCAATCCAGGGGGACCCAATGATGTTGAAGTCTCAGGCTGGCAAGTGGAGGATCATGGAGTTCAGTCTTGAGAATTGCCACTATGCAAAAGCCACTTAGGGGTATTAGTGTATTTGGAATCCCCCTATAACCTTGTTTTATTTGGACCGACTCTCTGTGAAGACCTCTCCCATTATTATTGAGAATGAATGTTCGGTACTTAATATCAGGGTTGGTTGTATTGTAACTTGGATGGATCAAATATGAGAGACTCATGTTTTTTCATCATCTTGTAAAGGGCATAGTGCTAATCTTACCTTGAGGTTGCCGTTTTGGCTTAAGATGTTACTTTATTGTACATTTCTGTATGTGCACACACTTGTACTTGTACCCAGCATTTGTGGTGTTCCTAATTACAAATATGAAATATGCAGGCATTCTCTTTGGACTTCAACCTGAGATCACACATGAAAACACATTCACAAGAAAATTATCACATCTGCCCATACCCAGATTGTGGAAAGAGATATGCTCATGAGTACAAGTTAAAGAATCATATTGCATCTCACCACGAAAAGGTTGGTGCTATTTCCTTGCTGTTACTATTTTGCAGTGCCAACGCCTTTTTAGTATTTTTCTATGCTATTTTAGATATTTTTCCTGCTTTTTTTGTTGCATTTTAAGTTAATTCCTTTCATAGAACATATCTTATGTAGTTTATGATGTGTAAAGCAACATGACTTCGGTTTCATCTCAGATTATATTAGTCATCTGTCAAAAGGAATTTTACTTATTTCTTTTCTAAAGATATCCTTCAAGTCTGTTAACAATGGCAACATATGAATGTTTGTGTTCTAGTGGAATTGTATTCATTTCACCTTTAGTATGGCCATAGTACAAATGGTTATTATTATCACTGAAAGATGTAGTACAGAAACCATCTGCTATTTTTCTTAAAACTCTTAAGATCATCCCATGTGTCGCTGGTTGACTTCACTGTAGATCTAGAATGGTTATCATAATTATGTTCTTTTTATTTTTTTAATTTTATTTGATATACATAGGACATCAAAATACCATTCTGCCAACATGAATTTCAGAAATTGATTGCCATGAAGCAAAGATCGTCTGTATATATTTTTTCTCTCAAAACTCGTATATCATATCTGATTCTTAGTTTCGAGATTTGATTTCTCAGAATGCTGCAGTGGAGGTGCCCAGATACGCTACTCCTCCCGAGAGGATAACAAAAACTCCCAAGCCACCTGCTGGGGTTTATGGTTCTGCATCATCTGAACGTCCTTATGCATGTCCTTATGAAGGGTGTGAAAAGGCATATATCCATGAATACAAGCTTAAACTCCATCTGAAGCGGGAGCATCCTGGCCATATGTCTGATGAAAATGCCGAGAATGCCACAACTAATGCTGATAATGAGATGGATGAAGGCAGTGACCAAGATGCCTATGCTGGAAAACGTGTTAATGGTAAAAGTCAAAAACAAAGCCGGGCGAAGCCAAACTTGAAGATGCCTCCTGCAAAAGTAACGCAACGCAAAAGCTCAACTCCATCTCCTGCCACCTTGAATGTAGTGAGAAAGCAACAATGGACTCCTAAAGAAGAAGTTTACGAGGAAGAAGATAGTGAAGAAACTGAGGAAGATCGTGACAATGTTGAGGATGGATTTAGGTACGGGGAAAATAATGAAGATGATGATGAGGAGACTGAGTACGAAGACTGAAGCATATAAAAATGTTTCCTTCACCCTTCTGGTAAGGGCACCTTGTATGTATCTAACCCTTACAAACAGGTTCTCTGTCATCTTTTATCTGCTTGCTTTCAGCATCTTTTTTTCTCTCATTGCAGCATATAAATAAAGTTAAAAATTTTTAATTTTAAAATATTGGTGATTCGCTAAAGAATTTCATATGACGAATTTGTGAATTTTTCATCTTGGGATAAACACAAAGCTGATGCAATCAACTCATCATGCCAAAATTTATGCACCTGAGCCGCATAAGAGACTTGACTGGTAAGTTTGACAAAATTTCAATCGTTATATCATCAGAACATAAATGATTTGAAAGAGAGGGGAGACCACAACATGAATAAGTTAATCAGTTAGTGTCATAAAGAGAGATTTGGATTCATTAATTGTTTACTTTTGTGCTGGCTCTAACAAAGCTTTGATCATAAATTGGCAATCCATTTGGAAATAATTTTCAACCTCCAACCTATAGCCCATCAATCACCCACTTGTAATTTCCCGGGCAAGTAGAGCGTAAACCATTTTACCAAGCAATGCATGTAGAACTTAAATCTAAGATATGCCATGAAAATTGGAAAAATTAGGATAATTCATCTTCTCTCTTTTTAATATTCTTTTATTTAAAAAAAAATGGATAGGGATAGAAATTTCACCCACCACACACTAATCCTTGATCCCAAATCTACTTGTATTAATGTTTATAATTAATTTCTTCTATTTAATACTTGTCAATAAGGCCACATAGGTAAGTGCTATAAGATTTCGTGCATTGGAACCCATGGTTATGGACCTGAATCCATTAGTATGGATCATTTTCTTTTCCAATTGAAATCCATTAGTATATGGAAGAGTGAAAAAGTACTTTCGTTGTTCTGGAATAAAAAGTCTTCGTATCTTAATGCATATATTTAATGTATTCGGGACTATTAGAACTTATTACTCAAACTTAAGTTATTGTAATTGCAATAAATATTCATGGCTGGTTGAGCTACACCCAAGAGGCTCTTTATCCTCTCATTATATTGTCATTAGACTCTCTTTGTAAATAAAAACATCATCCGGATCGGTAATTTAGAGATCCCTAATTTCTTATGTATGAATTCAACATATATAGATTTTTAAATAAATGCGCCATTCTTCCACAATCCATAATGTCTAGGAATACTGAAGAAAGGTCCAATACTAAATAGCGATCCATTTGACGATCACATATTTCTTCAACTATTTCTTCTGGATGTGTACACTTGATCATTCGACAGCTTACCGTACTTTCTCATCCCACGAGTCTTGTACCAATAATCAACTTAAAAGAACCACTCGGCTCAGCCCGAGTGGCCAGGGCTGCTGCTCTCCAACTTGGAGGACAGTAGTTCGAACCCCAACAAAAGCATTGTGGAGGTATTTCTTTCCTCAATTAATTGAGTGAAGGTAGTCTTCTCCCTTACCCATGAGTGAGGAGTAGACTTCCCTTGAATATTTGTGAGGGTTAAAATTTGGGCAGAGCTCCATTAACATTGATGTAAGTTGGTCTTAGTAATAGTCTGATTTGTAAATATCAATTATAATCTTATATAATAAGTTGTAATCTGAGCAATAGTCTCATGTAATAAAAAAAAATAATCAACTTAAAAGTCATTGTATAATATGCAAAATAAACCATCATATTAGTCCACGAAATTGTCAAAACGTCTTATAATTTGGCTTTCAATATCTTCATATGATAAATTAACTTGTAAGCGTTTCATCCTGGAATAAATACGAAGCTGATGCAATAATTTCCTTACCAAATTCCACAGAATCAACGAATGCATTAATAAAAAGACGAGTTTCAGCATTGTTGTTCTGGAGATGTGAGATTCGAATCCCCGCACATGAGTAGCCTGGGAATTGGATTGCCGTTACCTAAATTAACCCAAAAAAAAAAAGCTTAATTTATTCTTATTTGAATTCTTTTTCTATCAATTTAAATCACATAAGTAGATATTTTGACCGAGTGTTTTTCAATTAATATGATTTGGTTGGCTATTCGAGTTCGATTATAGGAGAGGTAAGGAGCTAAAATTTTAATTTGAACTCAGCTACCCCTCTATCTTTTTAAAAATACATAAATAAATTTAACAATCGTTTAAATTTACATAATTTAATTATCTTTTGTTTCTTTGCCGTATCAGCTGCTATAGCGAGCATAAGTGCAGGTGGTCAACAGTGAACAGCAACACGGTTGCACACGGTGAATAGTAACACGGTTTGAACAATAACGGTTTGAATAATAATGCGGTTTGAACAATAACGCAGTTTAAACAGTAACACAATTTGAACAGTGTTATACGTTTGGTTATAAATAGAGAGGAGAGGTTAGAGCTTGAATCATCCCAATTTTGAGAGCAATTGCAAGTGAAACAATTTGAGAGTTTTGAGAGAGCTTTTACTTGAGCGCTAGGAGGATTCAATTAGGTGTATTGGAGTTGTGGGTATTGAAAGTTTTTTTCCCACTTTTGTAGAATTCTAAAATTATCTTCCAGTCTTTTTTCCGTGGACATAGGAATTACGCCGAAATAAATTATTGTGTCATTTTCTTTGCATTTGTTTACATCACATTTATATTTCTCTAGAAATTACAGTCTCTGTAATATTGGTAATTGCTCAACCCTGTACTTCTGCAACAAGTCAAACATTCATAGAAATAAAATATTAAATTAAATTGAGGGAAAAAAAATTACAGTGATTTATTCTTGTTATTTCATCATCCATCCAACCGTGGACAACTCAAGGACTCGGCAACAAAGCTGTTGTATTACCTGCGGTCTACCCAAGAAGAAAGCCCTCGTTTAGCGAATGAGACTATTTAATCCACCAAATTAAGTAGTCTTCAAACTTAATTTCTCAAGAGGGGGAAAAAAACCTATTAGTCAAGCGGGGATCAAGGATCCTCATCCCACCCTGAATTAATTATGATGGGATACGTACGAGGACGCCGATCCCCTCCCCTCCCCTCACAACTACCATCCTAATAATAACGATTCTGGACACCTCGCATGTCTTCCACCTCTTCCTCGTATTCTCCATAATTTACTTGATTGAATGTTTTAAATTTCCATTTCGATTGGCTTTTCAGTCTCGTTAGGACATATTCTTCGATCCAGCAATGCTACGGAACCTACCAATATTTTGATCGCACCGATACGTGGTTGATCGTGATCCGGCCTGTTCCCTCGCATTGCAACAAAATTAAACTTGTAGCTTTAGAATCAACGCGTAGAATGACCTCCATTAGCAGATAATCATTCAAGCATTTAAGAATTGGCCTAGTGCCGTCTCTGGCATTTAAGAATCAACGCATACTTGAATCGATGAACATGACACAATAGTGATAAAACAACTGTGAAATAATAATATGGTGTAATAATGTTAAGTAAGAAATTAGGAATTTTTTTTTTCTTGAACAACACTATAACGGAACATGATCTTCTCCCGATCTGAGTATTACTGAGCTTTTAATAATCTTTTGCCATGTGTCTTTTAGTGGTACTGTATAGGTAAGATTTAACTTCTTTAACTTTTTTATTTATTAACAACCAATCAATAATTAATTTATTTGCTCAGGACATGATCAGATCAGGAGAGAATCATGATTACACTATAACACCCTACGTTTTCACAATCATTTTGTCGCTGTTTTGTCACTGTTAGGACAATTCTTCATTTTTCCTGGCGTTTATTGCTCAGTATATTTCTTTACTGTGTGATTGTTTCCATCTGAATTATTCCTTTATTTCGTAATGCAGCCTACAAGTTCAAAACTTTAACCAGGGTGATATATGCTTGGAAATATTCCTCGCGTGGTGGGTTATGTTGGCCTCTACCATGTTTTCTGCCACCTTATGCCTCAAAAAATATGTATTTGACCTTCAACAGAGATTTTGCCAGACCACATCCATTTCGTTAACCAAAGATATATTGCTGCTTGGCTAGAAAAACAAATTAAATAGAGAAAACACAATTCTATAATTAGAACTTAATTAGAAGGAAGAAATAATTAACTAATTAATTGTAATATATATGAAAGAAGATAAACTAGTAAGTGCTCGTGTCTATGATAAGGTGAGTACCTAAACACATGATAGAATAATTTTATAACTCCTTGTAAATTATGGACTAATAGGATTAAGTGAACAGCGTCGCCTACTGAATTATTACAGACACAAAAAATATGTTTTAATTTTGGATCCTAAATTTTGTTAAAGTTCGAAAAAAAAAAATAAACTGTTTGGTTTAATAATGTAAAGATTATTAATACTATTAATCTTTAAGATCCGAAAGACCCAACACATTGCTACAGAGCCCAAATAATATCTCCCACGCAATTGGATAGTGAACTCCGCTGAGCAATGCACGGAACAAAATTTATAGCTTGAGTATCAACACATAGTGTCACCTCCATTAGGAGAGACTTGTTCAAGCATTTATAAAGTGGCGTAGTACCGTTTCTGGCGACTATTGCGAGAGTATAATTCCCTTCAGAGAGACCGTCTCCATCTGGATTTATGCCTGCATCTCGAAATGCGGCCTCCAAGTTCACAGCTTTAGCCAGCGTGATAGCAGTTCGTGGCCTCTGCCGTGATGCTTCCACTCCCTCTTCCAAAACTGTTCATTTTCATTTCGGGTAAGACTTGGCCAGAACTTGTTCATCTCGGCAGCAAAAGATTTATTGCTTTCTAGCTACAAAGAAAGAGTAAAAATTAATTAATAAATGACCGTAGAATAATGTATAGGAAAAACTATATATATAGCCCATGGGAGTGAAGCAGGTACCATGGCTGGTACATTAATAGTTTGATTATTGGTATTTGTCGAGGACCTGCCGGAAGAATTTACTGGCCAGAGGCCGTGTAGGACGAATTTTGATGGCTTTATTCTGCAGGGCTCTGGCCTATGAACCTGGCAGTACACAGGTGGCCATGTCTGGACTAGAAAATATTGACGAAAATCTTGTGCACCACCGGAGGCGAATGCGATGCAGGAAACTGAGAAAACAAAGAAGATGAACGAGAAACTACTCTTCATTTTGATTAACATTAATTTGACAATACTAAAATGCATAAGAGTATAACTGACACATAAATAGATAATATTAAGCAGTGGTATGATAAAAGGAAGATGGGTGCATGTACAAACTAATTAATGTCATCATAAATAATTTTAATAAGGACCATCCCCCCCTGCTTAATTTGTTTTCTTTTTGTTTTGGGATAAATTGGTAATTTTCACTTCATTCCTTGACAGCTGTTGACCTATTTTTTTTTCCCTCCCTAAACAAACTAATTCCATTGTAAAAACTGAATCCTAAAAATCATCTGAAACACACAACTCCAATTATCATTCGGACCATAGAATTTTCTCTTATTTTGAGCATCTCTTCCCATAATTAACTTGTGGTTCCCCTCTATCGCATTCTTCTATTATAAAGCATTTTAGATGTTACATTATAGAATCAAAATTACTGATTATATTTACAATCAGGAAGAGATAATAATGTTGACAACCAATATCAATTCTTTTCCCGAAGATATAACGATTGAAATTCTGTCAAGATTGCCAGCTAAATTTGTTTTGCGATTCAGGTGCGTTTGCAAGTCCTGGCTTGAGTTAACTAAGAAACCTTCTTTCATTTCCAAGCATTTCCAAAACAATAGTACAAGAACTCGTCTTTTCGTTGATGCATCTGTTAGTTCTGCGGTATTTGGTATGGGAATCGTTACATCAGCTTTGTACTTATTCCATGATGAAAAACTTGCAATTTATCATATGAAGACATTAAACCCCAAATTCATGATAAATTTGTGGGCTATCATGATGGTTTATTTTGCATAATGCAGAGTTCAACGAATCGTCTAACTATATGGAATCCAGCAACAAGAGAATTTAGAAACCTTCCAAATTATAAATATTGTAATTCTTCCAACCGTTTAATACCTCCTAGTACTTTCATCTGTCTTGAATCTGATCCCATAAATAATGACTTTAAATTGCTTTTCGTACACAACTTATGGAATGAGAAAAGGAAAAGGTATGGTAAGGTGCCTAATGTTCAAGTGTACGGATTCAGAACAAATAGTTGGAGAGAAGTACATGGTCATCAATTGGATCGTTATTTTGTATTAGACGGAGGTAAATTTGGTACGTCCACATACTTGAAGAAAGTTTGTTATTGGTTGGTAATCGCGGATACTCGAGACCTAAAAGTGATTCTTTCATTTCACATGGATAATGAGGTGTTCGAAGAAATAAAAATACCTCCACATGTAAATTATTACTCGTCTATAAGTTTATATGAAGACTCTCTCTCAATTGTAATTCCAGACGCAGAGCAGTGTTTTGAGATATGGGTGATGAATGACAATAAGTGTTGGGCAAAACATTTAACCCTTGGACCTTTCTTCAATTTTCGAATAAATTTTGGATTCTGGAAGAATGATGCTTTTTTTATAGAATCAAATTCTAGGATTTATGGTGGTTGCCTTTTTTTACATGAACATCGTACGAAGGAAATTAAGAATCTCCAAGTCACAAATCCCCAATTTGTTGTCATCTACAAAGAGAGTCTAATGACTATACAATGAGAGGAAAAATATTGTATGATAAATTGACCTATATTTCATAATTTCACAGAATTTTTTATTTTATTTTTTTTGTTCATCATGATCAAGAGCGCGTGGTAGAAAATATACGTGGATGATTGGTGATTGGCCGGCTTTACAATACCAAGGCCTCTGGCAAACTATAAATTAGGATTTTACTTACGTATTATTAAAGAAAAATTGTTTGGGGGTAATATATATGTATTATGTAAGAATTTGTTGTTTAATGTTGTCTTCCTTGCTTCTTCGAATGAGAAATAGGAGTCAACTTTTAACTACCAAAAATCAATAATCATTTATAGCAGGAGTAGTGCTATATATCCCAAAAATTTTATTTCAAAAAGCTATCCTAAAGGACGTGGCATTGATCAATTTTTTTGGTGAGAAGTATACAATTAATTCACTTGGATCTTATAAAGAATTACCAACCAATTAATGAATAACATATTATTTGAGATGTACTTTAGGATAAAAAAATTGAGATATCTATCATTACTCTTTATAATAGTCTTTCATATAAAATTTTGTTGTTTCTTAAAATAAATTAAAATCATAAAAAATATTATACAAAGGAAAATTAGCAGCAACAAGGTCTAAACACTCCTAAAATCGCGACAATGCAATCAGGGCTGCAGTCCGATCCTTATAATGAGAATGTATTGAGTCCTGTTTACAATCAAAATGAATTACCTAATGTCTCAAGCTAGGTCCACATCTACAATATCGTTAATCAACAACAAGTATCTTGGAGAATAACTTGGCTTTCACTCACACTTCATCAAAGGGATCTTTTCATTTAGAGACCTAACATTCACAATTTCTTATTGTTAATAACTCCTATTTCTCATTTAGAGAAGCAGGAAAAACAACCTTTAAGCAATAAATTTTTACATAACACATATTACCAAAAAAAATTACTCTTTAATAATAAATAAGTAAAATCCTAATTTACAGTTTGCCTAAGGCCTTGGTATAACCAATCATCCACGTACATTTTCCACTACATACGCTCAATCATGATGAACCAAAAAAAAAAAAGAAAAAAATTCGGTGGAATTATGAAATTTAGGTCAATTTATCATTCAGTGTTTTCCTCCCAGTGTCTATTAATTTTTGGAGATGAAAACGTGTTTTGGTTCTATGATTTGGAGATCCCTAATCTCTTTCTTACTATGTTCATATAAAAGAAGGCCGCGTAGAATAAGGCGACCACGATTAAACCTATATTCTAAAGAAAGCACATCATTCTTACATAATCCATGATATGTGGGAATATTGCAGAAAAGTCCGAAGGTTAAATGTTTTGCCCAATACTTAATGTCATTCATCACCCATCCCTCAAAACAATTATGTGTATCTGGAATTACAATTGACAAAGAGTCTTTATAGAAACAAAGCTCGGTGTAATCATTTACTCGTGGAGGTATTTGTATTTTGTATTTCTTGAAACACCTCATCATCCACGTGAAATGATAGAATCACTGTTTGGTCTCGAGAATGTGAGATTACCAACCAATAACAAATTGTCGTCAAGTACGTGTACTTGCCAAATTCTCCATTTAATTAAAAAATAACGATCCAAATATTTACCTCCAACTACTCATTCTCAATGTGTACTCTTGACCATTTGACACCTTACTATACCTTTTTTTTTTTCTCATGCCTTTAGTCGTGAACCAAAACCAACTTAAAGTCATTTATTATGGGATTAGATTTAAAAATGTTAGGATTTTAGTTGTAATTGGAGTCAATCTTGTATTTAGCTGGCATAATATTCTTGTAATATTCTCTTTTCTATTCTTGGTATGTAAATAAGTTAGTTTAGGAAGGTTGATTGATTGTAGGAAGTCTAGCTTGATTTATGGAGAACAGTATAGATGTAATCTTGTATATATATGTATAGGATGGAATGGCAGAGAAGCGATTCTCACCACACCAAAATTAGTTTGTTCATGGTATCAATCAAAGGTGAGTGATGAACAAGTGAGAAATCAGATTTCGCCATATTGCCTCCAAGTAAGTGATAATTGTTGAGTGTTAGAAAATGTATATTTATAAAGGAGAAAATCGTCATTTTACATTTCAAGTCTTACTAACATCCTTACTTTTATGTATTTACGCTTCTTGTGATTTAATTATGTGTGTCTTATTTTAATTAAGTATTTTATGTATTTTAGGGGCATCATGGTCATTTCACAATGAACGAGAGATCAGACGGCAAAACATACATTACTTTTGAACTTAGGATAGTCGAAAACCTAAAGAGGAGCATAAAAGGAAAAATGGTACTGTTCACATGTACGATACTGTCTACGTTACTGTTCACGACACTGCTCACATAGACAGATCGATGATGTGGCATTGACTGATGAGGTGTCACGATCCTATTGGACTAAAATTTTTATGTACTGTTTATCGGTGACGTGGCAGCATGTTAGTGGACCAAAAATTACACATACGGTACATGCGTATACATAGGATTATTTTCAACCAAACTGCATTACTGTTCAAACCGTGTCACTATTCAAATCGCGTGGTCAAACCGTGTCACTGTTGATAACTCTAGGAAATGAGAGTTATTACATCTATTCTAGACTTGAATAAAGGCCATTTAGAAAGCAAATAATGTATTTTGATTACATTTTGGCGAATTTTTGCATAAACATTCATTTTAGTTTAGTCTTAACAAGTTTTGCATGAATCATAGTAATTTGTGCTAAAAATAGGTTTTAAATTCATAAAAGGATGCGGAGACATTAGATGAAAAAGAGGAGGAAAGAAGATGACCACAAAAGAAGGAAAGCACAATCAGAAATGACACAAGTGCCGTGGCGGATGTTAGAGCAACCAATGCTGCAGCAATCTGGGAGAAACGCGGGAGAAAATATAGGCGCGGGTCAGCAATTAAATTACAAGCTGCATGTTTCCTAATTTAAACACAGGCACGCTCATGGGTGTTGGTTCGGAAAACCTAATTTGCAAGTATATAAAGGAGGCATGCACCACAAAGAATGGCCGAGTGGAATAAGCATTCAAAAACAATTACAAAGGCAAGAAGAAGATCAAGAGTAAGGAGGGTTGTTCGGCATCATTGAAGAGGAGGATCCTTAAACTTTCATCGTGCTCCACTCATATTATCTTTCTTCCTTTGATTTATTGGATGTATTTTGCGATCAGTATATTTATGTTTATTTTTCTCATTCAAAACATGAACTAAATTTACTTGTAGTTGATTAACAAATATCCACCCCTACTTAGCATTTAGCAGTCAACGTTATTTTGAGAAAATAATTGTTGTAAAATTTTAGTTTCGAGACAATAAGTCGTCCATGTGCGTTTATCAATTGGGAATCGGAATTAAAATAAGTTTTTTATTTAACTTTTAGAATTAGAGTTGGAATAGGCTGTATCCTCATCATTGGTATGTCTACTTTGTCAAGGATCAGAATGAATCATTGCAAGTTAATTACCAAAATGTCTTTAGTTAATTATTATCCTCAGTATTATTTCTATTATAACAGTAACAATAACAATGATTAAAAAAAATAGTAATAACAACAACAATAACAATAATAATATCTTAACCGGCACATAGGCTTTAGATAAAACAATTGTTTAATGTTTTGTAGACAAACAACTAGTTGTACCTAAGAGAAAGAAGTAGATGACATGTCTTCCGATACTTTCATATAACTGACATGTGTAAATAATATGTGCCGGTGCATATGCTAGCTGACATGTGGTTTATTTTTTAAAATGTAACCGACATGTCATATATTTCATATATAAGACAAAGACATGATGTCTGTTTATTTTCTTGACAAACAACACCTCATCTTTAATGTTGAATTCCAAACGATTTTATTAAAAGTAAGAGATTGTTTGTTTTTCAATAGTTGCTTGAATAATAATCCTTACAATTGTAATTGTAAAAAAAAGAATAAAAAAATATGAGTGATCACAACCTTTAAGTTCTAATTTTGAGTCCCAACTACTATGGGTCACTCATCTAATAGATCATGAATTTCATAATTTATAAATTACATATTTATCATCTAATAGATATGTTACTCAATTTTAAGGTAACTATAATAAGAATTCCAATTACAACTGTGACTATTGATTACAATTAAAGTTGTAATTACGATTATGTATAATTTTTTATTAAAATTATATAAAATATGCTATTTTAATTAGTTAACTGGTAAGTACTAAACCCAAATAACCATTTAATAGATTTTCATATTCAAATTTATTGATTTCTTAAATTAAAAAAAGAAAACTACATAATTGAAACGACCCGCCCCGCAACCTCCCCCAGGGCGAGTCTATCTAAACTCGTAAAATCGAATTAATAACAAATCTATAAAAATTTCGGCAGAGTCTCCCTTATAAATAAAACATATCCAACCCTGCAATTGACAAAATAACACTCCCGAAATAATTTAATAACCAAACATCCTCCATAACCAACTTCTCAAACCAACTTCTCAAATATCACCAAAATCATCCGAATATTAAAATACAACGATTATCCTTAATAACATAAAATAATAACACAAATTTCGAATATAATAATAAAATCCACGACTTCTAGCACCATCACGTGACCACAATATCAAACTAACGTTCACTACTGGGTTGACTGATGTACCTGTAAATCTCCTGTGGGGGGAAAAATATAATAAAAGAGGGGTGAGTATAAAACTCAGTGAGCTCAGTGAGTGGATAGTAGGTGCTGATACTTTAATAAATTATTCAAAATCATTTAATCTTTCTCAAATCTTTTCTTAAATCAATTTCAATTTCGTAAATCAATTCTCAAATCAATTTCTCAAAATATCATAAACTCATTTAATTCAAATTGAATAACTGCAATAATAAATCTGCATAAAATCGATGGAATCACCATACTCATATTAAATACTGAATACTAAAAACTGTCATCAAACAAGTACCCAGGGGATAATCTGATCATATCCGGGCTACAACGGCCAGGCAATAACGCACTATCTGGGTAACGTCACGCCCCGGAGCCACAACGGATAGATGGGGACGATCTCATCTCATATCTCATATCTCTTATCTCATATATCTGTACTGTGCATGCATAAGCCCCCAAAAGGCAAAAGCGCCCGAACACACGGCCCAAAGCCTCTATGTGTGTCCCGACGGGCCCCAAAGGCCTCTATCTCATCTTATCTGTATCTCTTATCTGTATCTCTTTTTATCTGTATCTCTGTATCTGGAGGGAAGGGTACTGTCTAATGATTTCAAAACTGATAGTAAACATATGATCCCATCTGAAATCTCATTTTCTTTCTATTCAACATATCTCAAGTCTGCTCAATTCTAATATCATGCTTTTACTCAAAAACGCTAATAAAATCATAAATCGAACTCATTCTCAATCATAATAAATATCAACACATAAATAAAAGTCAATTCGCTGGAAAATCATTAAATCAACGCATTAAACATTTATTTCTCAAACATACTGTACTATATAAGAAAATCAGCATATACTATGAAAATAGGTTTTGTATATTCCACTCACAGTGATGATGTCTAGACTCAGTATCAACAACGTCCGCGGGTAGATTCTCGTTCGCGGATGCGGATCCTCCTAATCACGGAAAACACCATAATTATTCTCCGTAAAAACCAATTAATATAATAAATCTCGAAACAAATATCTATTAACGATAAACTAGTCCCGCATGTATAAAATTACCAAAATGCCCCTATAGGCCAAAATTACCAAAATACCCCAACATCAATATTTTACCAACTTATCCTCAAACTTCATGATTTTACCAAATTATCCTCATATTCGTTAATACCCATATTGTCCTCAATTCAGATTACATAAATTAATCACATTGTCGGAAATTACAAAATTACCCTCAGGGCATAAAATTACCGAAATGTCCACTGATTACATAAAATTACAAATTCACCCCAAAGTTTCATGAATTTACCGAATTGCCCCTGCCGGTCAACGGTGACCGGACTTCAGTCAACGATGACGGGGAGCTTAGGTCTGCTAGTTCCGGCCTCGATGAATCCAACGGTGGTGGCAGTGAGTCGCCACGCGCGCTACCGGCGGCGGATCGAAGTTCCAAAGTTCCGCAAATTTTCGGAGATCATTCGGCGAGTTCCGGGCGTCCCCGGCGGTCGTTGCTGGTCGGGAAATGTTGCTGGGGATGTGAGGAACCAGTTCCAAGTGGTGGCGCGTCACAACTCCGGCGGGATCAACGGCAACGAAAACGGGTCGAAGCCGCGACTTTTCGAGCTCGATCACCGGCGTTCTGGCCAGTTTCCGGCGACGATAACAGCAGGGATACGATGGTCTGCTTCCAAGCTTCAGATCGGTACCAAGCACGGCCGGTAAAGTGGCTGGAGTTGGGAGAAATCGTCGGGTCAATCCGCGGGTTACTGGGTCGGGTTCTCGGGTCAACGGGTCTGACTTCTCTCTCTATCTTTCTCTCTCTTCTCGGGTTCTTTCTCTCTAAAATGGAAAACCCGTTTCCCTCTTTCCAGTTATACAATTCTGCCCCTCTTTTTTTTTTTTTTTTTTTTTTTTTAAGCTTAATACAAATTAAGCGAATTTCAGACCCGTTACGAAAATAAAATCCGACCATCGGCGCGTATAATCGAGCTCAATTTATCCCAATTAAACTATAGTGACGAAATTAAAAATTAATAGAGAAGAGGAAAATAAAAATCAGCACTTTATTAAGAAAGTCCAAGTGCGTATATTACAATAATATCATATGAAACAGAAATCAATGATTGCCTTCTATCTATAATGTTCTTCAATTACAAATGAACAACATTAATTCATTAATCTTGCATTTAGTCATAATCAAATGGGAATTAGATTGATGGGTGGGGCACACTTGAGCTATTTGAATTTCTTCTGCACTATTTCATTTAAAAACATGTATTTATAAGCAATATTTTAAAATTTTAAAATCTTAAAATTAACTCAATTATGTCATTCTCTAATTTACGGTTGCATTTTCTCCCTCAAAATTGTCAGATCCTACAAACTAAATTTTCACTTTCACTCAATGTTGGACATTGATTCTTAATCTTTTTTAGTAAATCATAATTACATCTTCAGTTTGTTCCAAGGTTTTTAGTAAATCTAATTATATATTACTTTTTCATTTCAAAGATATCGAAGTAAAAAAAATAAAAAAAAGATATCAAGGCAAAAATATTTTTTTATGGTAAAAACACTTGAAACTTTCAATTTGTGATGGCCTATGTAGAATATGTGGATCTGGATTTGCCCATTTATGAGAGACAAGCATTAACATTCGCTTGTAGGGGTGGCAAAACGAAAAATCGAATCGAATCGAATTTTAAACGAATTGGGTCAAAATTTTGTGGATTCGGATTTGATTTGTTTATTAAACGAATTAAAATCTCAGGATTCAAATTAGATTCGTTTATTAAACGATTATTTAGTTTAATTCGTTTAATAGATTAATAAAAGAATTGAATCAAATTCAAATTCATTTATTATTAATTTATCCTAATAATAAATGAATCCATAACTAATCGAATTGAATATGAATTCGTTTACAAAAATTAAATAAATAATCCAAACCATAAAAGTTTTCATCTTATTTATATATTGTGTTATTATTATTTATAATTACTAGATTAACCTTCAAATTTTAAATTTTTTTTATAAATATTTAAGAATAAATAAGTAATTTAATTAAACGAATAAATTGTATTCGGTTCGTTTATAACCCATTTATTAAATGAATACTAAACGAATAAACGAATCAATGTCTTCAAACCTGAATTCAATTCGTTTAATTAACGAATCGAACTGAATTCACCAATTTATAAACGAATCAAAATTTTCAAACCCAAACGCGTTTAATTCGCTTCAAATTGAATCGAATAAACGAATCTTGGTCCAAATTGCCGCCCCTAGTCGCTTGCAAGAGAACATTGAAAGAAAATATGTTGAGTGGTGAGAATATGATGAATTGGAAACCGAAAATAAAGGTTGATTAGATAATTTCATTTAAAAAATTCGATATCTTTGAGGATCAGTTTGTTGTGAATTGGATGAGATTAATATTCAAGATTATGAATGGAGAAGATGATACAATTTATCCTTTTAAACATGCCATTAGAAAATTAGTTTTTTTTTTAAAAATAAATAAAGTGTATTTTTTCATTTTATTTGGAAGTTTAAATGATTGTAGGGTTTTCCATATTTTTGCTTTGCTGCTTTTGTGTGAATACCATGTAACTCTATGAGCAACATTGTTTTAAGGTAGCATGCTGTATTTGATGAGTATATCTTGCTAGCTAGTGGTTATCAGTTCTTTCTGTTATCTGTTGTTAAGCTTTCACACTATTTTGTCGGTTGTACATTCTCATTTGCATTTTTGTTTCTTTCTGTGAGTAGTGCACTACATCTGATGTGCTAATGGTCTTTCAACTTGCTTTTGATTCAATAATGGAAGCTTTGGCATTTAAATTTCCATAGTTTCCATTAGATTCAGGGGAGCCATGTCAGAGTTTTGTAAGAGGAGAAATCTTTAGATGGCTTTGTGTCAAAATTTACTTTTAAGGAATTCTCATGTTCATTTATTCCCAACATTTTATGTCCTTCGTCCGTTTGTGTTCAGAGAAAACGTTGAAGGCCTTAAAGGAGAAGGCAAAAGAGCCAGAGGCACCAGAGCCGGAGCCAGAACCTACCACTGAAGTTCTATTTCTATGCAGCTATGAAGGCTGTGGGAAGACATTTATTGATGCTGCCTCTTTGAGAAAGCATGCTCACAGTCATGGAGAGAGACAATATCAGTGTCACTGGAAAGGTAAGACATGACGTATTTAATGTAGTTTTTAATATTTCATTCATGATTTCTTTAGACTGCTTAAAATCATGAGATTCATCATACTTCTTGAGGTTTAAAATATGATAATAGTTTAAAAAAGAAAAGGAAACTATTATATGTATGCGTAGAGACAAGCTGTTGTGTCTGATCTTGGACATACTATCCAACATGGCCTCTCTAAAAATTGTGGGATGTTGGATTAAACAAAGTGAGGAATTTGGGTTTGTGGCCGAGGCCGGGAGTGTTTCTGAGTTGTAAAAATTTGGGGAACTTCATGTGTATGAAAGCAATTTGCATCGATGATTTGAGTGGGGAAGCAAAGGTACTATTGAGAATCAGGTGCTATCACCAAACATTTTTTCTTTTGGTGGGTCTTTTTGTGCGGCTAGTTCAAACCCTCTGGTTAAATAAGATCTGTCAGTCTGGTTTGGGACTGAAGGTGGTCCAGCCTTGTTCATGTACAGTCTTTTGTAAACAATCCTCAAATTGTTTTCTTGGTATATTTATGTTATGTTAAAGGCTAAGCCTCATCACTTTTTTTATTTCTCTTTTTCTTGAATTTTTTTTTTAATTGATGTCGTTCTTTCAGGCATATAAAAAATGGTTTTTGAAGTAATTTTGTACTTTTTGATGCAGAAATTTTTGGATAGTTCGAAGTTAAAAGACACTTTCTTATTCATACTGGAGAAAGAGATTACGTATGTCCTCATGAAGGCTGTGGTAAGGTGAAGAATCTATCCATCCTAAAGCATTTTGTCAAAACTTTGCCGAGGCTACCTTATCTTTTTCTTTTTTCTTATTGCTGACATTATCATAAGATATGAGAAATATTATACATTTGTTTTCTGCCTGAAACATTTCTATTTGATGATTGATTCCATTGTCTTATGGTCCCTTGCCCACAATTTTAAAATTTTAGGTCATTTGGTAAATAATATTAATACCTTGGATGTTTAATAATATTTTGAAAAGAGAAGTACAGTTTGTTGTACCCTGTGATTGCTGAGGACATCATGGGTTTTAGTAAGCAAGATTCTGTGAGACGCTTTGATTGCCATACAATATTAAGTGTCATGTATCCAATCCAGGGGGACCCAATGATGTTGAAGTCTCAGGCTGGCACGTGGAGGATCATGGAGTTCAGTCTTGAGAATTGCCACTATGCAAAAGCCACTTAGGGGTATTAGTGTATTTGGAATCCCCCTATAACCTTGTTTTATTTGGACCGACTCTCTGTGAAGACCTCTCCCATTATTATTGAGAATGAATGTTCGGTACTTAATATCAGGGTTGGTTGTATTGTAACTTGGATGGATCAAATATGAGAGACTCATGTTTTTTCATCATCTTGTAAAGGGCATAGTGCTAATCTTACCTTGAGGTTGCCGTTTTGGCTTAAGATGTTACTTTATTGTACATTTCTGTATGTACACGCACTTGTACTTGTACCCAGCATTTGTGGTGTTCCTAATTACAAATATGAAATATGCAGGCGTTCTCTTTGGACTTCAACCTGAGATCACACATGAAAACACATTCACAAGAAAATTATCACATCTGCCCATACCCAGATTGTGGAAAGAGATATGCTCATGAGTACAAGTTAAAGAATCATATTGCATCTCACCACGAAAAGGTTGGTGCTATTTCCTTGCTGTTACTATTTTGCAGTACCAACGCCTTTTTAGTATTTTTCTTTGCTATTTTAGATATTTTTCCTGCTTTTTTTGTTGCATTTTAAGTTAATTCCTTTCATAGAACATATCTTATATAGTTTATGACGTGTAAAGCAACATGACTTCGGTTTCATCTCAGATTATATTAGTCATCTGTCAAAAGGAATTTTACTTATTTCTTTTCTAAAGATATCCTTCAAGTCTGTTAACAATGGCAACATATGAATGTTTGTGTTCTAGTGGAATTGTATTCATTTCACCTTTAGTATGGTCATAGTACAAATGGTTATTATTATCACTGAAAGATGTAGTACAGAAACCATCTGCTATTTTTCTTAAAACTCTTAAGATCATCCCATGTGTCGCTGGTTGACTTCACTGTAGATCTAGAATGGTTATCATAATTATGTTCTTTTTATTTTTTTAATTTTATTTGATATACATAGGACATCAAAATACCATTCTGCCAACATGAATTTCAGAAATTGATTGCCATGAAGCAAAGATCGTCTGTATATATTTTTTCTCTCAAAACTCGTATATCATATCTGATTCTTAGTTTCGAGATTTGATTTCTCAGAATGCTGCAGTGGAGGTGCCCAGATACGCTACTCCTCCCGAGAGGATAACAAAAACTCCCAAGCCACCTGCTGGGGTTTATGGTTCTGCATCATCTGAACGTCCTTATGCATGTCCTTATGAAGGGTGTGAAAAGGCATATATCCATGAATACAAGCTTAAACTCCATCTGAAGCGGGAGCATCCTGGCCATATGTCTGATGAAAATGCCGAGAATGCCACAACTAATGCTAATAATGAGATGGATGAAGGCAGTGACCAAGATGCCTATGCTGGAAAACGTGTTAATGGTAAAAGTCAAAAACAAAGCCGGGCGAAGCCAAACTTGAAGATGCCTCCTGCAAAAGTAACGCAACGCAAAAGCTCAACTCCATCTCCTGCCACCTTGAATGTAGTGAGAAAGCAACAATGGACTCCTAAAGAAGAAGTTTACGAGGAAGAAGATAGTGAAGAAACTGAGGAAGATCGTGACAATGTTGAGGATGGATTTAGGTACGGGGAAAATAATGAAGATGATGATGAGGAGACTGAGTACGAAGACTGAAGCATATAAAAATGTTTCCTTCACCCTTCTGATAAGGGCACCTTGTATGTATCTAACCCTTACAAACAGGTTCTCTGTCATCTTTTATCTGCTTGCTTTCAGCATCTTTTTTTCTCTCATTGCAGCATATAAATAAAGTTAAAAATTTTTAATTTTAAAATATTGGTGATTCGCTAAAGAATTTCATATGACGAATTTGTGAATTTTTCATCTTGGGATAAACACAAAGCTGATGCAATCAACTCATCATGCCAAAATTTATGCACCTGAGCCGCATAAGAGACTTGACTGGTAAGCTTGACAAAATTTCAATCGTTATATCATCAGAACATAAATGATTTGAAAGAGAGGGGAGACCACAACATGAATAAGTTAATTAGTTAGTGTCATAAAGAGGGAATTGGATTCATTAATTGTTGACTTTTGTGCTGGCTCTAACAAAGCTTTGATCATAAATTGGCAATCCATTTGGAAATAACATCAATCACCCACTTGTAATTTCCCAGGCATGTAGAGCGTAAACCATTTTACCAGGCAATGCATGTAGAACTTAAATCTAAGATATGCCATGAAAATTGGAAAAATTAGGATAATTTATCTTCTCTCTTTTTAATATTCCTTTATTTGAAAAAAAAAATTGGATAGGGATAGAAATTTCACCCACTACACACTAATCCTTGATCCCAAATCTACTTGTATTAATGTTTATAATTAATTTCTTCTATTTACTACTAGTTAATAAGGCCACATAGGTAAGTGCTATAAGATTTCGTGCATTGGAACCCATGGTTATGGACCTGAATCCATTAGTATGGATCATTTTCTTTTCCAATTGAAATCCATTAGTATATGGAAGAGTGAAAAAGTACTTTCGTTGTTATGGAATAAGAAGTCTTCGTAGCTTAATGCATGTATTTAATGTATTCGGGACTATTAGAACTTATTACTCAAACTTAAGTTATTGTAATTGCAATAAATATTCATGGCTGGTTGAGCTACACCCAAGAGGCTCTTTATCCTCTCATTATATTGTCATTAGACTCTCTTTGTAAATAAAAACATCATCCGGATCGGTAATTTAGAGATCCCTAATTTCTTATGTATGAATTCAACATATATAGATTTTTAAATAAATGCGCCATTCTTCCACAATCCATAATGTCTAGGAATACTGAAGAAAGGTCCAATACTAAATAGCGATCCATTTGACGATCACATATTTCTTCAACTATTTCTTCTGGATGTGTACACTTGATCATTCGACAGCTTACCGTACTTTCTCATCCCACGAGTCATCATTCGACAGCTTACCGTACTTTCTCATCCCACGAGTCTTGTACCAATAATCAACTTAAAAGAACCACTCGGCTCAGCCTGAGTGGCCAGGGCTGCTGCCCTCCAACTTGGAGGACAGTAGTTCGAACCCCAACAAAAGCATTGTGGGGGTATTTCTTTCCTCAATTAATTGAGTGAAGGCAGTCTTCTCCCTTACCCATGAGTGAGGAGTAGACATCCCTTGAATATTTGTGAGGGTTAAAATCTGGGCAGAGCTCCATTAACATTGATGTAAGTTGGTCTTAGTAATAGTCTGATTTGTAAATATCAATTATAGTCTCATGTAATGAGTTGTAATCTGAGCAATAGTCTCATGTAATAAAAAAAAATAATCAACTTAAAAGTCATTGTATAATATGCAAAATAAACCATCATATTAGTCCACGAAATTGTCAAAACGTCTTATAATTTGGCTTTCAATATCTTCATATGATAAATTAACTTGTAAGCGTTTCATCCTGGAATAAATACGAAGCTGATGCAATAATTTCCTTACCAAATTCCACAGAATCAACGAATGCATTAATAAAAAGACGAGTTTCAGCATTGTTGTTCTGGAGATGTGAGATTCGAATCCCCGCAAATGAGTAGCCTGGGAATTGGATTGCCGTTACCTAAATTAACCCAAAAAAAAAGCTTAATTTATTCTTATTTGAATTCTTTTTCTATCAATTTAAATCACATAAGTAGATATTTTGACCGAGTGTTTTTCAATTAATATGATTTGGTTGGCTATTCGAGTTCGATTATAGGAGAGGTAAGGAGCTAAAATTTTAATTTGAACTCAGCTACCCCTCTATCTTTTTAAAAGTACAAAAATAAATTTAACAATCGTTTAAATTTACATAATTTAATTATCTTTTGTTTCTTTGCCGTATCAGCTGCTTAAGCAAGCATAAGTGCAGGTGGTCAACAGTGAACAGTAACACGGTTTGCACACGGCGAATAGTAACACGGTTTGAACAGTAACGGTTTGAATAGTAATAGTTTGAACAATAATGTAGTTTAAACAGTAACACAATTTAAACAGTGTTATACGTTTGGTTATAAATAGAGAGGAGAGGTTAGAGCTTGAATCATCCCAATTTTGAGAGAAATTGCAAGTGAAGCAATTTGAGAGTTTTGAGAAAGCTTTTACTTGAGTGTCAGGAGGATTCAATTAGGTGTATTGAGATTGTGGGTATTGAGAGTTTTTTTCCACTTTCGTAAAATTCCATTATTAGTCAAATTATCTTCCGGTCTTTGTCCGTGGATATAGGGATTACGCCGAACCACATAAATTATTGTGTCATTTTCTTTGCATTTGTTTACATAACATTTATATTTCTCTAGAAATTAGAGTCTCCGTAATATTGGTAATTGCTCAACCCTGCACTTCTGCAACAAGTCAAACATTCATAGAAATAAAATATTAAATTAAAATGAGGGAAAAAAAAATTACAGTGATTTATTCTTGTTATTTCATCATCCATCCAACCGTGGACAACTCAAGGACTCGGCAACAAAGCTGTTGTATTACCTACGGTCTACCCAAGAAGAAAGCCCTCGTTTAGCGAATGAGACTATTTAATCCACCAAATTAAGTAGTCTTCAAACTTAATTTCTCAAGAGGGGGAAAAAAAACCTATTAGTCAAGCGGGGATCAAGGATCCTCATCCCACCCTGAATTAATTATGATGGGATACGTACGAGGACGCCGATTCTGGACACCTCGCATGTCTTTCACCTCTTCCTCGTATTCTCCATAATTTACTTGATTGAAAGTTTTAAATTTCCATTTCGATTGGCTTTTCAGTCTCGTTAGGACATATTGTTCGATCCAGCAATGCTACGGAACCTACTCAATATTTTGATCGCACCGATACGTGGTTGATCGTGATCCGGCCTGTTCCCTCGCATTGCAACAAAATTAAACTTGTAGCGTCAGAATCAACGCATAGAATGACCTCCATTAGCAGATAATCATTCAAGCATTTAAGAATTGGCCTAGTGCCGTCTCTGGCATTTAAGAATCAACGCATACTTGAATCGATGAACATGACACAATAGTGATAAAACAACTGTAAAATAATAATATGGTGTAATAATGTTAAGTAAGAAATTAGGAATTTTTTTTTCTTGAACAACACTATAACGGAACAGGATCTTCTTTTGATTTGAGCATTACTGAGCTTTTAATAATCTTTTGTCATATGTCTTTTAGTAGTAATATATGGGTAACATTTAACTTCTTTTACTTTTTTATTTATTAACAAACAATCAATAATTGATTTATTTGCTCAGGACATGATCAGATCAGGAGAGAATCCTGATCCCACTATAACACCCTACATTTTCACAATCATTTTGTCGCTGTTTTGTCACTGTTAGGACAATTCTTCATTTTTCCTGGCGTTTATTGCTCAGTATTTTCTTTACTGTGTGATTGTTTCCATCTGAATTATTCCTTTATTTCGTAATGCAGCCTATAAGTTCAAAGCTTTAACCAGGGTGATATATGCTTGGAAATATTCCTCGCGTGGTAGGTTATGTTGGCCTCTACCATGTTTTCTGCCACCTTATGCCTCAAAAAATATGTATTTGACCTTCAACAGAGATTTTGCCAGACCACATCCATTTCGTTAACCAAAGATATATTACTGCTTGGCTAGAAAAACAAATTAAATAGAGAAAACACAATTATATAATTAGAACTTAATTAGAAGGAAGAAATAATTAACTAATTAATTGTAATATATATGAAAGAAGATAAACTAGTAAGTGCTCGTGTCTATGATAAGGTGAGTACCTAAACACATGATAGAATAATTTTATAACTCTTTGTAAATTATGGACTAATAGGATTAAGTGAACAGCATCGCCTACTGAATTATTACACACTACAAAAAATATGTTTTAACTTTGGATCCTAAATTTGGTTAAAGTTCGAAAAAAAAAATTAAACTGTTTGGTTTAATAATGTAAAGATTATTAATGCTATTAATCTTTAAGATCCGAACGACCCAACACATTGCTACAGAGCCCAAATAATATCTCCAGGGCAACTGGATAGTGAACTCGGCCGAGCAATGCACGAAACAAAATTTCTAGCTTTACCATCAACACATAGTGTCACCTCCATTAGGAGAGACGTGTTCAGGCATTTATAAAGTGGCGTAGTGCCGTATCTGGTGTTTATCGCTCGAGTATATTTCCGTGGATTGAGTTTGTCTCCATCTGGATTTATGCCTGCACCTCGAAATGCGGCCTCCAAGTTCGCAGCTTTAACCAGTGTGATAGCAGTTCGAAAATATTCCTCGGGCGGCAGGGTAGGTTGGCCTCTGCCATGATGCTTCCACTCCCTCTCCCAAAATTGTTCATTTTCATTTTCATCTCGGGTAAGACTTGGCCAGAACTTGTTCATCTCGGCAGCAAAAGATTTATTGCTTTCTAGCTACAAAGAAAGAGTAAAAATTAATTAATAAATGACCGTAGAATAATGTATTGGAAAAACTATATATATAGCCCATGGGAGTGAAGCAGGTACCATGTCTTGTAAATTAATAGTTTGATTATTGGTATTTGTCGAGGACCTGCCGGAAGAATTTACTGGCCAGAGGCCGTGTAGGACGAATTTTGATGGCTTTATTCTGCAGGGCTCTGGCCTATGAACCTGGCAGTACACAGGTGGCCACGTCTGGACTAGAAAATATTGATGAAAATCTTGTGCACCACCGGAGGCGAATGCGATGCAGGAAACAGAGAAAACAAAGAAGATGAACGAGAAACTACTCTTCATTTTGATTAACATTAATTTGACAATACTAAAATGCATAAGAGTATAACTGACACATAAATAGATAATATTAAGCAGTGGTATGATAAAAGGAAGATGGGTGCATGTACAAACTAATTAATGTCATCATAAATAATTTTAATAAGGACCATCCCCCCCTGCTTAATTTGTTTTCTTTTTGTTTTGGGATAAATTGGTAATTTTCACTTCATTCCTTGACAGCTGTTGACCTATTTTTTTTTTCCCTCCCTAAACAAACTAATTCCATTGTAAAAACTGAATCCTAAAAATCATCTGAAACACACAACTCCAATTATCATTCGGACCATAGAATTTTCTCTTATTTTGAGCATCTCTTCCCATAATTAACTTGTGGTTCCCCTCTATCGCATTCTTCTATTATAAAGCATTTTAGATGTTACATTATAGAATCAAAATTACTGATTATATTTACAATCAGGAAGAGATAATAATGTTGACAACCAATATCAATTCTTTTCCCGAAGATATAACGATTGAAATTCTGTCAAGATTGCCAGCTAAATTTGTTTTGCGATTCAGGTGCGTTTGCAAGTCCTGGCTTGAGTTAACTAAGAAACCTTCTTTCATTTCCAAGCATTTCCAAAACAATAGTACAAGAACTCGTCTTTTCGTTGATGCATCTGTTAGTTCTACGGTATTTGGTAGGGGAATCGTTACATCAGCTTTGTACTTATTCCATGATGAAAAACTTGCAAATTTATCATATGAAGACATTAAACCCCAAATTCATGATGTATTTGTGGGCTATCATGATGGTTTATTTTGCATAATGCAGAGTTCAACGAATCGTCTAACTATATGGAATCCAGCAACAAGAGAATTTAGAAACCTTCCAAATTATAAATATTGTAATTCTTCCAACAGTGTAATGTTATATAGTACTTTCATCGGACTTGAATCTGATCCCATAAATAATGACTTTAAATTGCTTTTCGTACACAACTTATGGAATGAGAAAAGGAAAAGGTATGGTAAGGTGCCAAATGTTCAAGTGTACACATTCAGAACAAATAGTTGGAGAGAATTATATGATCATCAATTGGATCGTTATTTTGTATTAGGCGAAGGTCAATTTGGTAGGTTCACGTACTTGAAGAAAGTTTGTTATTGGTTGGTAATCTCGGATACTCGAGACCTAAAAGTGATTCTTTCATTTCACATGGATAATGAGGTGTTTGAAGAAATAAAAATACCTCCACAAGTAAATTATGACACGTCTATAAGTTTATATAAAGACTCTCTCTCAATTGTAATCCCAGATGCAGAGAATTGTTTTGAGATATGGGTGATGAATGACAGTAAGTGTTGGGCAAAAAATTTTACCCTTGGACCCTTCTTCAATCTTAATCTTCCAACAAATCATGGATTCTGGAAGAATGATGCCTTTTTTTTAGAATCAGACATTAGGACTGATAACGGTCGCCATTTTTTACGTTGCCTTTTATTATATGACCATAGTGCGAAAGAAATTAAGGATCTCCAACTCACAGAACCAAGAGATGTTTTCATCTATAAAGAGAGTCTGATGACTATACAATGAGAGGAAAAATATTTTATGATAAATTGACCTATATGTCATAATTTCAGAGTTTTTTTTTTTTTAATTTTTTTGGTTCATCATGATCAAGAGCATAATAGAAAGTATACGTGGATGATTGGTGGTTGGTTCGCTTTACAATACCTAGGCCTTTGGCAAACTATAAATTAGGATCTTACTTATTAATTATTAGAGTAAATTTTTGGGGTAATATATACGTATTATGTAAAAATTTGTTGTTTAATGTTGTCTTTCGTTTTTCTTCGAATGAGAAATAACATGAGTGGTGCTATATATTCTAATTTTTTATCCCAAAAAACTATCTCAAATGACGTGACATTCATCAATTGTTTGGCCAGAATAATACAATTAATTCACTTGAATTTTGCAAAGAATTACCAACCCAACAATGAATAACATATTATTTGAGATGGAATTTAGGATGAAAATTTTGAGATGTTTATCATTATTCTTAGTACTAGTCTTTTCATATAAATTTTTTTTTCTTAAAACAAATAAAAAATACAATATGTTGTACAAAGGAAAATCACCGGCAACAAGGTCCAAATATTCTTAAAATCGCGATAATGCAATCAAGGCTACAGTCTGATCCTTATAATGAGAATGCGTGGAGTCCTGTTTACCCTCAAAATGAATCACCTAAAGCCTCACGTCAGGTCTACATCTACAATATCTTGGTTGTCACTCACGCTTCATCAAATGGATCTTTTCATTCAGAGACCTAACTTTCACAATTTCTTATTGTTAATAACATGTATCAAGGCGTATAGTTTAGTCTCTTTCCTTTTTAGTCAAAATTATTTTGCATATATATTTTTGATAATATTTGTAATGAAGACAAATCACCCACGATAATATTGTTTGTCAATATTATGTCTTTCTGATTGTAAATATCAGTTGATGATAATTATGTAATATAATATTTAAAATGTTAATAAAAGAGGAATGCAATAGAGGAGAGCCACAAATTAATTATAGGACGAGATGCTCAAAATAAGAGAATTTTACGTGGAGAATGATTATTTGAGTTGTTTGTTTAAGATGATGTTTAGGATTCAATTTTTATGATGGATTGGTTTATTTAAAAGGTTAAAAAAAAAAGGTTATATGTTGTCAAGTGCTTGGTTCTTTAAGTACAGTAAACAAAATAACTTACATTTATTCACGTTTTCACGAAATCTCTAACTAAAAGACGGGCGCCATATCTACTTTGGTCTGGCTTTATTGCTCCACCGGCCACCGGTGGTGGTGCATCGCCACAGTCGGTGTCTTCCCACCTCTCTGGCCAGCCGCCTTCTCACCAACAGCCCCCAACACAGCCACCCTCACCTCCAACCACTCGCTCTAGATCGCGCAATACTACCCAAAACTCAAAGCGCACCGCTGCCGTTTTTCCTGCAGTCGGAGATGCTGCCAAACAACCTCCATTGCCACCTTTGACCAACCCCCAAGCAATCTTGCTCTCACTGCCATCGTAACAGCCCCCAACATAGCCACAAAACCGTAGCCATCCCTCGCATGTTCAGACTCCAAAAAACACCACTTACACACCGTTGCCTCCACCGTTGCCTCACTCCGACCTAGCCCAGCCACTTCTATTGTCCCAGCTGTTGTAAATCAGCAATTTTCCACTGTGGATTCCAATTATGTTGTCATTGGACCACTTTATGGACACTAGAACCTTCAAGTCATGACTACCATAAACCCAAGCTGCTATATATCTCACCAAGCACTCGCTGCCTCTCTCTTGGCCGCCGCAAGTGGCACCATAAGCCTATCGGCCACCACACAATAGTCACCTTTGCCCTCCCACTCTCACCTACGACCTCTCTCGTCATCAAACTTTCACAACACAGTGGTTGCTATTCAAAATTGTGATCAGCTGCCACATCCAACAAACCTTAGATATAACTCACAAAACCCTAGCCAACACCCAGTTTCCCAAAACTAGACACAAAACCCAACCTTCCAAGGAATCCAAAATCCAACCCTAACCCATGACCCTTTTCCACCCCTCACTCTTTGGCTGTACTTCCAACCCACCCACTAAAGCCTCTTATGAATCTGTTACTAATCCTGCAGCTATCCTCAACCCCAATCCAATGCTGTTGTTGGATGATTTTTATTGTTATTGGTGTCAACGTGCAAATGGACACAACAAGTAATATACTGATGAATATTCAGATTGTCTCCACAAAGATTGATGTTATCAGATTTGCTACAGTAATCTTAACAGTGTAAATTCAAACTAAATTAAAATAAGATAATTAATGAAACTATTGAACTAAAAAAAATAAAATTGCAGTAAATAAAATGCAAGAAGGAAAATTTTCAAGCCAAACTCGAGGATGTAATCAGTGGGAAATGAATAGTTGAGTGATTAAACTCACTTAATGATATTGATTGTTTTTCTAATTAAGATCTGGTTACTACAACATCTATTGCAGTACTGGGTAGAATCCTTTATGCATCTTCGATTGTCGCTTGTTGGATATCTTATATTTAAATGCAAATTAACAGTGACAAGTTGTTATGCTAACATTAGATATAACATTATGCGTTTTAGATTCTACTTGCCCTACAAAGTGAATTCCTATGTTTAGTTCTTCATTAATTTTAGATTAAGCATGACCCTATTCAAATTAAAATTAACTCAACTTGGGAAATCCAATCTAAAACCAAGTATTATCTTAATTTGCTCTACTAAATCAGACCTTTTTTAATCTCCTTCTAAGATAGTATCCATTAAATGTGTGGTCAATCGAAATACAGAATTGCAATAAGTAAAATTAAGATAAAATGCTATAACAAATACAGAGTAACACAAATATATAAGTTAATTAACTATTAAGTTTGTTTGTCACTCAACCAAAATAAAATTTAGTTCATGATTTGTGATAAAACAATAATAAAAATAGTTTTAGCCATTAAATACATTCCTATAAATAAATGAAAACAAGAAAATAAGAAGATAAATTATGTTCTGCTTAGTCTTAGTGATTTATCCTCTGTTCTCCTTGAATCTTTTGTTTTAGCCTTGAAATCTCTCTTATCCTCGCGTGTTTAAACTCCAAACAACCCCACCGTTGCTTCATCTTTTTTGGCCACTGCTAACACCACCCATATACCGTTGCCACCACATTTGCCTCACCCCGTCCCAGCCGCCACTAAACAGTAATTTTCCACTGTTAGATTCCCCTTATGTCGTCATTGGACCACTTCATAGACACCAGAATCTTCAAGCCATGACTAACGTAAACCTTACCTGCTATATATCTTACCAACCACTCGCTGCCTCTCTCTTGGCTGCTGCTAGTGGCACCATAAGCCTGCCGGCCCCCACACAGTAGTCACAATTGCTCTTCCACACTCACCCACGACTTCCCTCCTCATCAAACTTTAACACAACAATAGTTGTTATTCAAAACTGTGATCAGCCGCCGTATCCAGCAAACCCTAGCTATAAATGACAAAACCCTAGCCAACACCCAGTTTCCCAAACCTAAAATTAAACACAAAACCCAACCTTCCAGGGAATCCAAAATCCAGCCCTAACCCATTACCCATTTCCACCCCTCACTTTGGCCTTATTTCCAACCCACTCATAATAGACATGTATTGATTAAGCTTCAGCTTGAAGATGATTACTCTCATATTTGGGTTAGGCTGACCTAATATGTTAGTCGCAGGTCCATACTCACTTTTAAGTGGTCTACATCTTTTAAGTGCTCTGAGAAATATCTTGTTGTTCCTATTTGGGAGTCTTTACCTTCTTTACCTATGTGTTTCACTCATTGCAAAAATGCTTTAGAAGCCCAGCAGTGTATTGGTTAGGTGTTGGATACAATTGCTCGTGATAAAGGTAAAATGCCTATTCGTGATGTTGTTGTGTAGCTTATAATGGATTGTGCTACATATGTGGTTGCTATGGACAATCTACCACAGGGGCCTACTCTAGCCCAGGGTCAGTCTTTGGGCCTAGTTTCACATCTCATTTCCGATAAAGGTACTTGTTTGGATGCTCAACCACTTATTCTATTGCACATGGTATTGTCAATGTTGTGTCTGATTCGATTTCTACTCTACAAACTCAAGATGATAATGGTTTGCGGGATAATACTTTTCAGAGAGATGTTGTTGGTTGTGCTGAGGTCACTAATCCTCCTGTTTTAAATAATCCTAGTGTTCAGAGGGCTTCCATCAGTTTTACTTTTTTGTCAAACTGCAGTGGTTGATATCCGCTCCATGGTTGTGGGTTTTACTTCCCATTCTACATATATCGCTTTTCAGTCAGTGAGGAGTTTGGTTCTGATGAGAATTTTGTGGCTGATGAGTATTTTGCGCCTAAGCCTAAAAGTACTAGGGGCATGATCTTAACGCTAACTTTAGTGTTGCTAGCCCAAGTGCGTCTGGTTCTAGGAAATGTCTCAAATTAAACACTAGTTGCAAGTATCGTAAGCGGCTCTCTTAGCATTCGTATTAATTAGTTATTTGTAATATCTTATTTGTTCTTTTATCACTTTGTTATTTTTCCATTTGTTGGTCGTACTTCTCTTGCCTGGAGGTTTTGGTCTATGTCCCCCTCCATATGTAATCTTTTTTAATTTATTAATCTACAAGTTAGGGGGTCCCGCCTAACCCCCCACCCTTGGGTGGTTTTTAATTTTTTAAAAAAGGTGCTTGGTTCTTTAAATGCTTGGGTGGTATAAGTTAGTTCAATGGTTAAAGAGAATGGGTGTGTTTCATGGTAGAGTAAGGAAGTTTTGTAAGCGGTTTAGTAAATATTATTTTTTGAACATGTATTCATATTATGTGTGTTTAAAGGATGAACAAATTTGGAAGTAGAACTGAAAGTAGGGAGTAAATCATACCTTAAAGGAGGCTTATTAGAGATCAAAGTAGAAGATTTATTATCTGTAATGGTTGCTATATTAAAGGAGTTAACACTTGAAGTTGCAGTAGCACATGTTGTGTTAAATAAAGAAGAAGTGTTTGACTTAAACACATATCGTGGAGAAATAGATGGGCTTACAATTCTAGATAGTTGACGAGTTAGATTATAAATGTTATCAGAAGAAAAAAATGCAAAATAAAGTAAAGCATGCAACATGAAGCATGCAACATGAAACATGCACAATAAAATGGAGCATGAACCAGGAAGCATGCATAGTAAAGTGGAGCATGGAGCAATTAGTATGCATAGCAAAGTAGAGCATAGAGCAGGAAGCATGCAAAGTAAATTGGAGCATGGAACAAAAAGCATGCCAAGTAAAGTAGAGCATGGAACAAGAAGCAAGCAATATGAAGTGATTGCGAATCTAGAAAGAAAAACATAAAAGTTTCGAAAAGTCAATTTGGGGAAGGAGATAAATATAAATTTTGAAAAAAAAAACATTGACAAAGTAGTGAAAGCTTACTAGAATAAAAAGACATTAATGACTTAAATATCCAAAATTGTATTATAAATAGAGGGGCCCTTAAAGCATGGGGAGGACACAAGCGAATTCACAGGCAAATACCTAAAAAAATAACTTATTGTGATTGTCTATCTTGAGATTTATTAATAAGAATAAATGATGTAAGGTTTCATTCAAATTTTACCCTTGTATTTTCATGGGTAATTTTTGGGATGTTACAAATAACGTCAACAATAGGATTTTAAAGAAGAGGAAACAAACGACCATTTTGAAAGTGTAAGATCATTGACTTTGTCTCTTAATTTATAGGATAATAAGATGGAAAGCGGTCTTATACAAATTTCACATGCTGAGTATGAAAGATTTGGTTATTTGTAATCAAAGTAGATATATAAATTGTAATAATGATAGAATTTCAACTTAAGTATCAATGCTAATAATCTCACTCATCCATTGGATAATACATTTCATAACTTACAAAATTACTGAACCACCATTCAATGGATGAATGCCTCATTAATCGGAAATTGGGGCTCAAATTAGGACTTAAATGTTGGGATGCCTAATATTGCTCTATGTATTGTGAACGTTGGAATATCCTAAAAACATTGACTTAGGAGTGTTTAGAGACTTATCATGTTTGGAGGTTAGCAATGAAAATGAATGTGAACATTTGGAAAGGATAGTCAAAGTGGGAAGCAAAAGTCAAAATTAACAGCCCATTTGTTTGAATTAACTGTACTGTTATAGAAATAGGTAAATAATGTATAATATATGGTTAAAAAGATAATTTTGCCTAGTTTTTAGGAATTTTACGGAATCCAATTTGGACTTCTCTTCTTAAAGAAATTCAAGATTTAGTTAGGAACTGTCACAGTTGTCAAAATTTTGCATAAGGCCGCAAGTTCTGAATTTACTGGCATCAATGCATCAAGTTCTATCCAACAAGCTTCATATCTCTGAAAGCTCTTTGACTTAAGAGTTTAATAAATTTTACAATGTTTGATTTGGAGTTTTCTATAAATGAGTATTGACTGCTCACATTTGTTGATCAAACAGACTTAGTAGTCAAATTGAGATTTACTTTGCTCTTTTCCACCTCATGGCAGCTAAGACTTTTAATTCAAGTTTGATTTGAATTCTAGATAATAGAAATATTATCCTAAGTTTGGAGGGATGTTCTAAGTTACCTTTATAAATGTATTAGGTTGTAACTTTTAAATGAGGGTGAGTGATTTGAGAATATAGCCTAGAAGAGTTCTCTTTTTAGAGTTCCTTCTTTAAACTCTGTATCTCTTGGGTGGATTATGTTGAGCGGTGAGTTGAGAAGCCATGTATCTCTTTTAGGATATCATTGGGTGGTGAATCTCTGTATTCCTTTGTAACCATGTTGAGTGGTAGATGTTGTTAGATAATAATAAAAGTTTATTCTAAAATTATGTCGATTTCAAACATGCATAGTTTTGATCTTTGCTCTGGTTTATTTTTTGTGTAAGGACATAGCCAAGGGTAACAAAGGTACCTGAAAACCCAAAACTTATGATAATTAGGGAAAGTATTAAATAAACATTCAAATGGAAGACCAACAAATACATGTATGATGTGTATTTGAATTAAATAGAATCACTACTTGTGTGGATGTCTTTCAAAATAAATACGCACATGTCATAACATCATATGCATATCATATAGTTGATATGGTATTTCAAATGTATTGTAGAATTTCTCCAAATGGAGATGCTGGGACAGGCATCTGAAGGCGTCTTTTAAGGTAACGTGTTCATCGATTTGCTATTTTTTTAGTAGCAACAAAAGCATAAGGCCATATGAATAATGGAAGTGAGGCTCAATGATGAAAGGTGAGATCCGTCTCAACGATGTGTCAATGACGACCCTCGGTAGAGGCAAGGTATCGTGGCTCATATGGGGGTAAAATGAGATATCATATTCCATGAGAAGAGAGAAAATTTTTTAAAACTTGATACTTGATTCCACCATTTGTGTAAATGGTATTTATGGAGTTGCTGGAAAATTTATCCACCATAGTTTTAAACTTGTGGAAAATATAATAAATATCATATTTTTGTTCACTATGGAAAATCACCAGGAATACTCTATGAATATAACTGTCATGCACCGCTTGTGCAATAGAAAGCTATACGTGGCTTAGTAAACTAAAGTGGCAAGTTGTCTACTTTATGTAAGAAGACTTGTCTACTTTACTATCTCTTTACATGCATGTGTCACTTGTTTCACCTGTCAGCTTCACCTTCACACTTGGATTCGGTTTGTATATAATGTTGAAAATTAAGACCTACTTGATAATTAGAGGTCATTTGCAATTGAGACTGAAGAAGAGACAGTGAGAAAAGAAAAAAAAAGAAAGAAAAGAGAAAAGGAAAACAAGAAGAAAGAAACAAAAAACTAAAAGTGAAAAAGAAGTTGAAAAGAGGAATTGAGAGAAAACGTTACAGAAAATAAAATTGGGTAGATAGATCTATACCCAGTGAGTCAGTGGGTAACTGATTTATGAAATTTGAATAATTATGATTTAGTTTACATAACACAAATATAAGTTTTTGTATAAGTTCTAACAGTTAATTTTTTAATCCTGTATTTTAGGAGAAATCTGAGAATCCAGGAACTCAAAATAGCCCTAACAAACCCCAGAGTGAAACAAGATCTGTAAGTCGATACTATTATTACTATTATGTATTCTCTGAAGCATTTATACTTAATAGTATGATTTAATATCATGTTATGATTATATGTGTAATATTATGCGTTTGATTGAGTCATGAGATGTGATTGCTAGTCACCATATGTGTACCATTCCCAGAGGCCCTGCGCATGCTTATTGAGAGCTATGTTACTCTACCTGGGCGATCTAGTTAAATCATGTTGGATATTGACAGGTTTTCCCCTACTCTACTCATGTGATGATGACCTCGGCGAGTATTAAAAGTTATTTTCCTTATGTACTATTTAGTGCAGTTTTTTCATGTATGTATGTATGATTTTATGATTGCTTAGGTAACGTGCACTAGTGTATTACTTTATTTTTATATGTATAATTATATCCATTCACTAAGCCAGCTTGCTATTTTCTTATTTACCTTATTTCTCCTAAGTTTTTGCTAGATTTCATGCAGTTCAATTTCTGATCAACTAAGGTTGGGCCACGACATGCATGGCTGCATCACTTATATTTTGAGCACATTTATATTCATATATAAATATTTAAAATGCACGAGTATATAGTGAGATTTGAAGTATGAGAAGTTTGAATATGTTTTCGGATGAGACACAGATGTTATTACATGTTTATAGTAAAGGCTCGAGGTCATTTTTTTTTATGTTCATGAATTAAGTTTATGTTATGAGTATTAGATTTCAGATCACATGATTCGCCTTAGATCCAACATATGGATTGGGACGGGTCGTGTCAATAACATAATAGATAGTCCATTTATTGAACGAATAAAGTAGAGACACCAACAGGCAACTTGTGACTTTTGTTACAATTGCAAGAATCAAAAAATGAAAATTGACCTAACAACACATAGAGTTTATTCGTAGACACTATTTGACAAAGCACTTTGGATGACGGATGGCCAAGGCGACCACGGCAAGTGAGTGTAGTTTTAACACTAACAGATGGCACATGCATGCTTCTCTAACAGCTAAGTCTCCTTTATGCTAGACTACTCATACATATTATTCATGCCCTGTCTTCAAATGAGAAGTGCCCCGATGATGAAATCCTTGATACAAAAAGAAGTGGGGTCAAATTCAATAGATATTGATGGTGCGAAAAGGTGAAAAACTGATGAAAGATAGAGAAATAAAATTTCAAAATAACTAAGATATTATGGATGAATTTAAATAAACAGAACTAGAGTTTTAAGCCATTTTATATGAACTCTAAATATTACAAATTTACTAAAATATATAAACTCAAAATTATTATTTTATAATAAAACTCTCATAGTCTAAATAAAGAAAACAAAATAAACAGCATCAAATCTAATATCTAGAGAAAAAATATAAAAATCTTGAAAGCAATAGGAAAAATAACCAAATATTTAAAATTACAAAACGACAGTGAAAGAAGGGAATTTCTAGCTTGAGATACAGTGGAAAGTCACTAAAGCAGGTCCGAGTTCGGTTTATCTCGTTGCAAGCTTTAAAATGATATATTATACACCGCAAACAAATACTTGGAGCTCATGTTATGATCTTGGGAAGGTGCCCTGTTCGTCTTAAGCAGCCATCGTACAAAAATGTATTCTTAGTTTTATAAAATTGTCAAATAGATATTAAATTTGTTGCATTTTAGGAGCATATAATACATCATGAAGTAAAAAGGAAGTAGATGAAGCAAAGATGAAAGAGTTTCTAGTGTGTGTGATTTTAATACCTACTCCACAACCAATAACAATGATGTCAAGACCTTTCATAGGATTCTCGAAGGGAGACTATGTTTGTATCATATGTGATATGATGAGAGGCACCATTGTCAAGGAGCCAAATAGGTTGATTCCCACGATTATTACTTGTGGTATCATGGTTAGCCTTGGGCGGTTTTGGCAAGCCCATTAAACGCTTCAATGTGTAGCATTCTCAAGCGTCATGACCACATTTTCCACAAAACTAACATATGATATTTGATTTTTTGCTGGAGTTGTTGCCTTAAAGGGATTCATCTAGACATTGATTTATTTTATGGGTTATGTCGAGAGACATTAGTTGTGATGTTACTAATGGTATGAACCTCTTCTTATTTGAGATACTACTCGTATTCAACAAGTTTATCACGAAACTCTTCAAAGGTGATAACTTTATCTTTTGCTCTTACTGTTGCAGCTAAATGTTTGAACTCGGGGCCGAGGCCATTGATTGTATGGTTTATGAAATTGGATAGCGGTAATGGCGTATTAATAAGGGCAATTTCATCAACTGGTCCTCGAATGGTGGCAAGATATTTAATAACAGATTATATACCTAGCCTTACATTAGAGACCTTTGTGAGATTATGGCAATTGGCATAAAGCTTGTTGAGATGATTTTGAGGAATTGATCATGGGCCGGACTCGATCTGAGACAAAAACAAGAATTCTATGTCTGAGAAGCTGATCTTGTCTCTTCTATAGTAAAGCTGGAGGATCTGGAACTTGTTTTCCATCGATGGTCTTCGTATTAGGAGGATAAGTTTTTTATGCCATCAACGAAACCAATTAAATCATAGCCAAATAGAAAGGCGTCAATTTGAGCCTTCTATGAGGGATAGTTGGAGGGTATCAATTCGTCAGGAAGTTTTTATGGCTATTAGGTTTTGTCACTTAAGATTTCAGGGATTACAATTTGTAGGTGTTGAGTTGTGAAGCAAATCAAGATATTTGAAACGACAAGCTGGTCTTGCGTTTTGCAGCTTAAGTAAACTCCAATACGACAACTGCTGATTGCGTTTGGAAGAGCAATTTGTTTGTCTCTAGATCGACTTAGCTGAACGTTGTTTTGTGTTTAAGTAAAGCACGAGAGAAACACGTGCTCGAAGAAGCTGCTCAAAGTTGTTATAAATCTGTTATAACGCATGCCAATCACGTGAGTTTCTGGGTTCGTTCTAGTTTGTAAAGAAGCTGTTATAAACAGCTGATTCTAGTGCAATAAGAGGAGTATTCAAGAAACACTATGTTATTAGTTCTTAAAACTCTCTATAATCATCTTCTGAAAATCAAGAAACTTGATCCTGGTTTTTCATGTGGTTGTAAGCTAGTGAAAGCTAGCTGAACCACGTTAATTCTTTTATTTTGCTGCTAGTTCTTTAATTTTTTTCAGTTCTAAAGTTTCTCAGTGATTTGTTCTTTTTGCATCTTGGTTGTTCGATTTGCGATCTTGGCAAGTATTTAGAGTTGATCATTAACGAATCTGTCACTCCAAATTCTACAATTGGTATCAGAGCTTGGACTACAAACCAGACACAAGTATGACTGCTTCGAAGATCGATCTGGAGAAGTTCACTAGGAAGAATAACTTCAATATGTGGAAGGTCAAGATGGAGGCATTACTGATCACTCAAGGGTTGGGTGATGCTTTGGAACCAATCACCAAGAAAGATGGAAAAGAAGCCTCGTCATCTTCATCATCATTAACTTTACAGCAATCTACTGATATTGATAAGAAAGCAAAAAGTACCATAATCTTGAGTCTTGGGGACTCTGTTATCAGGGAAGTTGCAAAAGAAAAAATAGTTGCTGACTTGTGGGCAAAGCTTGAAAATGTGTATATGGCTAAATCCCTAGCCAATAGGCTTTACATCAAGAAAATGATGTTTACACTCAAAATGGCTGAGGGATCATCTCTTGATGACCATATATATGAATTCAACAAAGTCTGTGATACACTAGAAATCATTGATGAAGGTTTAGATGATGAAGGCAAAGCATTGCTTCTGGTGAGTTCTCTTCCACAATCATATTCTAACTTTGTTGATGCACTCATGTGTAGGAGGCAAACTTTGTCACTGGATGAAGTTAAGGCTACTCTGAATACTAGAGGGCTGCAAGAGAAGTCAGGGAATATGAATTCTGGTGAAGTGTTGGCTGTTAAGGCTAAAATTGATAAGAATGATGGAAAGAAAAAGAAGCAATGAAATAATAAACAAAAACCCAAAAGCAAGAAGTGTTTTCACTGTCATAAAGAAGGGCACTTTAAGAAAGATTGCCCAGAAATAAAGAATAAGAAAAATAAATAGAATGGAGTTGCAGCAACTGTTAAAAAAGAAGGGTATGAGTCAGCTGGAGTATGTGTGGCTACAGAGCATGTGCAAAAAGGTACCTGGATTCTAGACTCAGGTTGTACAATTTAATATGTATCCCTTTAAAGATTACTTATCAAACTGTCATGAGACTGATGGGGGAAGGGTAATGATGGGTAATAATATTGTATGTAGAATTGTTGGGATAGGAAATGTAAACCTTAAGTTGCATGATGGTACAATAAGAGAATTAAGGGAGGTTAGATATGTTCTTGAACTCAAGAGGAACCTAATATCCCTGGGTATGCTTGACAAATGGATTTCAAATGGTGATGAGGTTGTTATGATAGGTCATAAAAGAAATGGGGTATATGTCTTGGGTGTTGAGGCCATAATAGGTATTTCAGGAGTGTCAATTAGCTCAGGTAATGATAATACCTTACTGTGGCACTTAAGATTAGGACATATGAGTTTAAAAGGATTGAAAGAACTACAGAAGCAAGGGATTCTGGGAACTGTACAAATTTTAGAATTAGATTTTTGTGAAGACCGTGTCTTAGGTAAAGCAACTAGGAACAGTTTTAACAAATCAGTTCATTCAACCAAAGGCATCCTTGAATATATACACTCAGACCTATGAGGACCTGTACAAACAATGTCATTAGTGGTAACAGCTATTTTTTGTCTATAATTGATGATTATTCAAGGAGAGTATGGGTTTATTTCTTGAAGCATAAAGATCAGGTATTTGGAAAATTCAAATAATGGAAATCCCTGGTTGAAAATCAACCTGGTCTAAAGGTAAAGAAACTTAGGACTGACAATGGCCTTGAGTTTTGTAAACAGGAGTTTGATAGATACTGTGCAGATCATGGCATTGCAAGGCATTGAACTGTGAGGTTGACACCTCAACAAAATGTTCTAGCCGAGAGAATGAACAGAACCCTGATGGACAAAGTTAGGAGCATGCTGATTCAGTCACAACTTCCAAAAGGTCTGTGGGCTAAGACATTATTAACAGCTAGCTACCTGGTTAATCTCATTCCTTCTGCAGCACTTGAGTTCCAAACTTCATTTGAAAAATGGCATGGGAAACCAGCAAATTATAACAACCTCAAAGTGTTTTGATGTCCAGTGTTGAGTGTTAGAAAATGTATATTTATAAAAGAGAAAATCATCATTTTACATTTCAAGTTTTACTAACAACCCTTATTTTTATGTATTTAAGCTTCTTGCAATTTAATTATGTGTGTTTGATTTTAATTAAGTATTTTATGTATTTTAGGGGCATTATAGTCATTTCACAATAAAGGAGAGATCAGACGGCAAAACGGACATCACTTTTAAACTCAGGACGGTCGAAAACCTTAGGAGGAGCATAAAAGGAAAAATGGCACTATTCACATGTACGGTACTGTCTACGTTACTGTTCATGACACTGTTCACATAGACGGATCGATGACGTGGCATTGACCGATGATGTGGCATTGACTGATGAGGTGTCACGATCCTGTTGGGCTAAAATTCTTATGTACTGTTGATGGTGACGTGGCAACATATTAGTGGACTAAAAATCTCGCGTACGGTACATGCATCACACAAGATTATTTTCAACCAAACCGCGTCACTGTTCACCCGGGTCCAACCGTGTTACTGTTCATCCGCGTGGTCAAACCGCGTACTGTTGACTGATGACGTGGCGCAATCCTGAGCGTCCAAACTGTTTTTAATCCGATGACCATGATTTACTCCATGTATCTATAAAAAGGGGGCCTCTCCCCCCTAATTTGATATCTCTGAATCCATTTTTGGGATCCATTTTCTGTAATTCCTTCTCCATCTTGTATTTTCTTCGTATTTTAATAAATTCCCATTTTGCCCCTAGTTCAATTATGAGTAGCTAATTTCCTTTCAAGCTTGGGTTGAAGGTGAAGTCTCAACATGTGTCATGGGCTTTATTTGGTAAATTTATTTTCTCTTCCCCTCTAGTTTTTGTGGATGTTTTGACTTCTCGTCAACAAATAATACTAATCTTGTCTAGTACCGCTTTGGTTTCACCGGCCCTCTAGTACAAGGTTATTATTATTTGGCACGATAAGCCCTTAGCACCATATTAATTAGAGCGTGGTTCATGCGGTGTGGATTCCCCCCTCATGATTTAATTGGTATTAATACGGATTATTTAGCCCATGATGCATGTTGATACGGATCCAGATACCCAAGTACGTTATTTCAATAGAATTCTCTTCAATTTATTCTTGCCATTTCAATTCCAAATTTAGAATTTATTCTCGCCATTTTAATTTAAGTTTTAGCATATTCCAAATCATTTCCACCATAAATCCAACAACCCATTTACAAAATTAATTCTATACACAATTAAAATCCACCTCCTCGTGGGATCGACACTCGTCACCATTAGTCTATACTACAATAGATTCGTGCGCTTGCCAGTACATTAAAATTTGCACAACAAGTATGCACATGTCAGCCAAGGGAAACTGGCTCTAAGAGCTCTTAAGGGGCAATTTATTGGGTATCTTGAAGATGTTAAAGGGTTCAAATTGTGGTGTACATATATTAATCCTCCCAGGTGCATAATCAGTAGCGATGTAGTGTTTAAAGAAAAAGTTGCATTGGATATGAAGAAACCTAAGAAGCCTGCATATACAGATGCATAAAATGAGGAGAATAAGACTAAAGTTCAGTTTGAGGTGGAGCCATACAGCAAGGAAACTTCAAGAGATGAAGATGACATTGATCATGGTTTTGATGACCAGGAAGATGATCAAGTAAGGCAGACGGAAGCTTAAAATCAGGAATACCAACTGACAAGAGACAGAGAAAAAAGAAAAATAAGAGCACCACTGAGATATGGATATGCAAACCCGATAGCCTATGCCCTAACAGTATCTCATCAAGTTAATGAGGATGAACCTAAGAGTTACAAGGAGGCTATCCAAAGTTCATACAAAAATGAATGGAAAAAGGCTATGGATGAAGAAATCTCCTCACTAAAGAAGAACAATACATGGGAGCTTGTGAAGAGGCCTGGAAACGGAAGAACAGTTGGCTGTAAATGAATCTTCAGAGTAAAAGATGGAATAACAGCTACTGAACCTAGAAGATTCAAAACTAGGTCAGTAGCTAAGGGGTATACTTAGAGGGCTGGAGTGGATTTCAAAGAGGTCTTCTAACTAGTAGTTAGGCATGCATCAATAAGAGTATTACTGGCCTTAACAGGTGTAAATGACATGGAGCTTGATCAACTCAATGTTAAGACAGTTTTTTTGCATGAAAGACTACATGAGGAAATCCTGATGACACAGCCTAAAGGGTATATTGATCCAAAGTCTTCTGATTATGCGTGTTTGTTGAAAAGGTCACTATATGGGTTGAAACAATCACCCAAGCAGTGGTACCTTAGATTTGATGAGTTTACGGTTACTCATGGCTATCTAAGGTGTAGCTTTGATGTGCGTGTTTACAACAGAGTAGTAAAATCAGGCAACTACATATTGAAATACAATGTGCAACCCAAGAGGGGGGGTGAATTGAGATTCTAAAAAATTATTTGATTCTAAAACAAATTATCATGCAAATCTAAAATGTATTTAATGGAATAACAATTAAATCAATTACAATATAAAAAGATAAGGGAAGAGAGATTCAAACAAAAAGATTTTTACGTGGTTTGGCCAACCTCGCCTACGTCCTCGCCTACGTCCACGCCTCCAAGCTTTCCGAGCTTGAGGATTTCACTAAGCAAGCCTCCAAGGCTTCAAATGCTTACACTTGACTTCCAAGGTGTCAATGAACCTTTACAACACGAGATTATCCCCAATCTCTTAACCCAAGTGTATCCTAACACTTACAATCACTCAAAGTAAAAGATTAAAAATTGTTTTTCTCTCACACAATATTTAAGATTACAAATCAATGCCCAATGTGTGAATAGATGAAGCAAGAATGTGTTTTAAAGCTCTATGAAGATTGTATTCTCGAATATAAGTTCAATGGTCGTGTTGTGATCAACTCTTGTTTGAATTTGAATGAGCTTATCTATAGATAGAGCTGAAAACTTTATAAAAACACTTTATAAAACTTGTCAAAATAGATCTATTTACAGGATTTGAAACAATATTTGTTATTATCAAAATTCTCAAAGCTTTTTCAATTGAAAACTATTAACATGAAAATAACCAAAAAAACATTTTCATAGAATAAAAGTGAGAATGATGATTTAAAAAGTATATGAAAATTATTTTGAGCTTTTAAAAGATTAATCAATCTTAATCAAGTTTGTTATCATCAAAATCAATAATAAAGAAATATTTATGTTAACAATCTCCCCCTTTTTTATGATGACAAACTGTTCAAGAATATATTTGTGCAATTTTGCTCCCCCTAAGTAAAATTTTTAAGGAATTTAACTTCCTTTAAATATATGCCCATCAATTTTTAATCTCATAAAATAATTTTAAACAGAATAGATTGAATTGATAAATTATCTCCCCCTTCATCATAAAAAAGAATTGAGCGCGAAAAGATTAAAAAGCGAAGTTCAAAGATTAACCATGTTGAAAAAATTTCGGCAGAATCTCCCCTTAAAAATGAGCATACCCTCAACAATACAAGTAAAAGAAAAGAAACACTTCCATATATATATGCCTACTTATCAACCAACCTCCATTCCAACTGTCAAACATATCATCAAAATCAATTCGAGCATAAATAAAGTCCACATATCCAACATAATCATCATAAAAGCATCACAAGCATAAACAAAAGACAAATAGCATCATAAAAACTACATGAAATGAGTGATGTCTGTGCGAAAATCAGGGGGGCAGAAAACTAAGACGGGGGCTGTGAAGAAGAACTGCCTGGGTTATAACCAAAGTAACCAAGAATGCGGCGCTGGCCAGCAATTAACTCCATCTGCTGATCTAATATTTTCTGCCGAAAGGTCGCAAAGTCAGATTGAAGCTGCTGCTGCTACTGGGACAGGACATCCACTTTGTCAAAAAGTTGCTGAAAGCGATCCGCAGTAACGGTCGATGCTGCAGGAGGGACGACGGGCTCAGCCGGCTCGTCATCCTGAGAGGAAGCTGCTGCGGATGCTGCTGCGGATGCTGCTGCTAGTGCTGCTGCTGCTGGTACTGCTGCTGCTGATGTTGCTGCTGCTCTGCGAGGGACACGCGGTCTAGCCCCAAGGCAAAAATCGGGTAACTTATCCTCGGAATAGACGTCATTTAACATACGATCATCCTCTGGTGCAAGCAGAGTATCTTCATTCTTAGAGGATATTGTCTTTTCCGACTTCCCACGCTTTTTAAAAAATTTGATCACAGAAATAATCTCTCGACCGAGCTTTCGGGTCTCGAGATAAACAGGCTCAGTGATAGGTACTCTAAAGAATTTCAAGATCCTAGTAATGATGCTGTCATTTGGAAGGGATCGATTGGAGACTCTAAGTGTGGACAGCATATGACAAAGGATAGTATAGGATAAACTCACTTGCCGTCTACGGATGAGGGAATCTAATAAACCAACATCAAGTCGAGTTACCTCATCAGTGTGACCCTGTCTAGGGGTGACCATGTGTTGGAGAATGATATGAAGTATTCGAACCTGGAAAGGGAGGAGTTGAGACCTAAAGGACAAAGAACAGACGTCATCGGAAAGATCCCGACGCCTACAAATGTTCCATACACCATCCACATGATAGAAATCACTAAATTCAAGTTCTTTCCTAGCAGTGTAAATGTCTAAGCCTCCATAAGAAATTCCAAGAATACTACATAATTCTGACTCATTAAACGCAATACGAACTCTTGCTACGTAAGTATAAAGTTCAACTCGACGAGAAGAGGAGATTTCCATATTAGAATAAAAGACACGTACTAGATTTTCATAGATAGGCTCTTCTATATTTAAGGCTTCATTCCAATGATTGAGCAATTGAGTAACAGTACGACCACAAATGGTAATATCCGAAAACTCCGTAATGTTGAGAGAAAACAAGGGAGTTACCGGTTTGCCCATGAATTTTTCACGGAATCGCTGAGCAGAGGTATCATTGGAAAAATGGAGGCTCTCGAAGTCCTGAGAGGGAGGCCTGAAGGGACTGGAACAACGCGGAGCAGTGTGCTTAGTTCGAGCACGCCTCTATGGTCTTTCTGCCATTCATGAGTTTGAAGAAATTTGGATCAATAGAATTAAAGTTTGAGAGATGAGGGAGTAATGTCAAGTTGAAATGTGATTGAAAATAGAAGAAATTTGGCTCAATTTTGGTGAGAGAAGTGCGGCTGGTTCTAGGGTTTGAAATTTGGGATTTTTTAAATTTTGAATAAAAAACGAGTTTTCATCAGGACGGTGAGCCGTTTATAGATATATCGGCGAGCCGACAGAGTCCAGAGAGTTTCCCCAAAATTTTTCATCAGGACGGCGAGCCGTTAATGCGTTATCGGTGAAACGATAGCTTCCAGAATGCTTTCCATTGTTTCTGTCCTAAAACGGTTAGCCGTTTATTGAAATAATGGCAATCCATTTTCTACAACGTATGATTTTGCACATTTATTTTAGTATTTGGCCAACAATTAATGCATTTCAAGATCATTGCATTGATCCAAACTGATTTAAGTGCCAATTTAATGCATAATTCATGAACATGTATATATTTCAACAATTTATTCATACATTTTTCAAAAATACACACACTTCACATGTATATTGAGCATTCCATAGATATTAAGACATCAAATCATAAATCAATCAATTTTAATAGACTCAATAACATGAATCAAGATGTTAATACGAAAATTTCATCATCCCAAGTTCATGCCGAATTTTTGAAAATTGTTCTTCGCAAAGTGGTTTTGTAAAAATATCGCCAAGTTTTTTTTCTGTAGAAATATACTCTAATGCAATATCTCCCTTTTGAACATGATCTCTTAAGAAATAATGTCCCATTTTTATATGCTTGGTTCGAGAGTGTTGAATGGGATTCTTTGAAAGATTTATAGCACTAGTATTATCACACATAATAGGAGTTTGTTCTAGGTTAATACCATAGTCTCTAAGTGTTTGTTTCAACCAAAGAGCTTGTGCACAACAGCTTCCTGCAGCTATATATTCAGCCTCGGTAGTTGAGAGTGCAACAGAATTTTGTTTCTTACTAAACCATGAAACAAGTGAGTGACGTAGAATATAGCAAGTTCCACTAGTGCTTTTCCTATCAACTTTATAACCAGCAAAGTCCGCATCCGAATAGCATGTTAAATCTATATGAGTTCCCCTAGGATACCAAAGGCCGAGATCTATAGTTCCACTTAAATAGCGGAACATTCGTTTTACAGCAAGTAAATGGGATTCCTTGGGACATGATTGAAATATTGCACACAAACATACACTAAACATGATATCGGATCTACTTGCAGTTAAATAGAGTAAATATTCGATCATACCCGATACATTTTGATATCCATTTCTTTGCCTTTTTCATCTTTGTCAAGCTTGATTGTTGTGATCATCGGAGTATTTTTGGTCTTTGACTCATCAATGCCGAATCTTTTGAGTAGATCTTTTACATACTTGACTTGATTTATGAAAATTCCTTCCTCATTTTATTTTATTTGCAGCCCAATGAAGTACTTTAACTCTCCCATCATACTCATTTCAAATTCATTACTCATGCAAGATGAAAATTCTTTACACAACAATTCATTAGTAGAACCAAAAATAATATCATCAACATAAATTTGAACAACAAGTATGTCTTTGTCCTTATGTTGGACAAAGAGAGTAGTATCTGCTTTACCCATTGAAAAATTATTTTCTAATAATAAATTATTAAGCCTATCATACCATGCTCTAGGTGCTTGTTTTAAGCCATACAAGGCTTTAAATAACTTATAAACATGATTTGTAAATTTTTATTTTAAAAATCAGGGGGTTGTTTTACATACCCTTCTTCCATTATATAACCATTCAAAAAAAAACTTTTCACATCCATTTGAAATAAAATGAAATTTCTATGACATGCAAATGCCAACAACATTCTAATTGCTTCTAGTCTAGCTACGGATGTAAATGTTTCATCAAAATCAATTCCTTCTTCTTGGTTGTAACCTTGAGCCACTAATCTAGCTTTATTCCTTACAACCACACCAGATTCATCCATCTTATTTCTAAATACCTATTTAGTACCTATGCCGGATTGTTGTTCTGGTTTAGGAACTAATTCCTACACATTGATTCTTTCAAATTGATTTAACTCCTCTTGCATTGCCATAATCCAAGATTCATCATTTTCTGCATCCGCAAAGGATTTGGGTTCAATTTGAGAGATAAATGCATTATGCTCACAAGTATTCCTAAGTGATGATCTAGTTGTAACACCTCGTGACGGATCTCCTAAAATTACATCCTCAGGGTGAGAAGAAACATACCTCCACTCTTTGGAGAGTGATTGAGAAGTACCTTCATTTTGCTCTACATTCATTTCTTCATGTTGCTCGTCTTGATTCCCATGAGACGCATCCTTTTGGTTATCTTTTGATGATTCTTTTGTAAGTCTTCATCTACATCATTATCAACAACAACTTTCTCCGTAGATGAGGGGTTAGATTCATCAAAAGTAACATGCATCGATTCTTTTACAACTAGAGTTCTTTTGTTATAAACTCTATAAGCTTTGCTTGAGTTTGAATATCCAAGAAAAATACCCACATAGGATTTTGGATCAAATTTGCTAAGATTATTTTTTGTGTTCAAAATAAAACATTTGCATCCAAAAACTTTGAAATAACTAATATTGGGTTTTCTATTTTTCCAAAGCTCATATGGAGTTTTGTTAAGGTTAGGTCTAATCAACACACGATTTAAAACATAACAAGCGGTGTTGACAGCCTCGGCCCAAAAATACTTAAGCAATGAATTTTCATTCAACATAGTCCTACCCAATTCTTGAATGGATCTATTCTTTTACTCAACAACTCCATTTTGTTGTGGAGTTCTAGGTGATGAAAATTGATGCGGTATACCAAAATCATTTCAAAAAGTCTCAAATACATGATTTTCAAACTCTCCTCCATGATCACTCCTAATGCATGCAATACCATACCCTTTTTCATTTTGAATTTTCTTACAAAACACTTTAAAGGCATCAATAGCATCATCCTTATTAGCTAAGAATAATACCCATGTATATCTAGAATAATCATCCACTATCACAAATGCATAATATTTGGCAGTAAGACTGGCATATCTAGAGGGCCCAAATAAATCTATGTGAAGAAGTTGAAGTGGTTTTGAAGTAGAAATATGATTTTTATTTTTGAAAGATGTTTTGATTTATTTTCCAAATTGACAAGCTTCACAAATCTTATCTTTTTGAAAACCGATTTTTGGAAGACCTTTAACTAAATCATCTTTCGAAATTTTTGAAATCAAATCCATACTTGCATATCCTAACTTTCTATGCCATAACCAACTATCATCATGCAATGCCGAAAAGCATTTATCAAGAGTAGATGCACATTCTATGTCAATGATATAAACATTACCGTATTTATTCCCAATAAATAAGATCTTGCCATTACATGAATTCTCAACAACACAACTAAATTTATCAAAGATAACTTTATAACCTTTGTCACATAATTGACTAATACTAATTAAGTTGTGTTTCAAGTTCTCAACCAAACATACATTCTCAATTAGAGTTGAGGAAACTTTACCAACATTTCTAATTCCAAGAATTTTTCCTTTTGAGTTGTCTTCAAAAGATACGTCTCCGCCATTTTCAATTTTGGTGAAGCTTGAGAACCACGCATAGTTTCCGGTCATGTGCCTTGAGCAACCACTGTGCAAGTACCATTTATTTTTCTTCTTCTTCAAGCCCTACAAAGAAAATCTCAAGTTTTAGGTACCCAAAGCTTTTTGGGTCCTTGAGAGTTAGTAGTGATTCCTTTTGGAATCCAAATGCATTTCATACCATAATATGCATTTCTTTTTACTGGACATCTATTTTTCATATGACCATCTTGATTACAAAAATGACATACAATTTGATTGTTACTAGATGTACTCTTCATAAAGTAGTTTTTATAATATTTTTGTTTCAAGTTTGGCTTATAACCAATAACTCCTTTGTCAAACACACATTTTTGTGAATTAAGCATGTTATCCAATATCTTTTGCCCATTTATAAATTTTAAAAAAATCTCATTCAACTCATTGCTCTTTTTCTTAAGCATTTCATTTTCATTTTTCAAATCATCTATGTGTGATTCTAAATGCTCATGTGAGATACTAGGTTTCTCATTTGATATTGCAATTTCATCATGCAATGTTTTGTTCTCTACTTCTAGGCATGCAATTCTTGCATTTAGAGATTCATTTTCATTTTTAAGCTTTGCCATTTCCTTTTTAAGACATACATTCTTTTTACCAATCTTCATCAACTCATTATGCAATTCTTTAAAAGCATCATACAATTCATCATAGGTGGGATCACTTACCTCATTGAGATCATCATCCCCTCCTATTGCCATAAGCGCTAGGTTTGATACTTTTTGCGACCCTTCTTCATCACTTGAATCTTCCTCGCTATCATCCCAAGTTACAACCATTGCTTTCTTCTTTAGTTTGTTGATAAGTGGGCACTCCGATCTTATATGGCCAGGCTTCTTGTATTCATAGCATGTGATTACTTCTTTCTTCTCCCTTTGGTTCTTGAAGTTTCTGAAATTTCTTCGCTCTCCGGTTTTCTTGAAGAATTTTCTGAACCTCCTTGCTAGTATGGCCAGCTCTTCATCATCCGGTTCACTCTCCCCATCACTCTCATATTTTGAAGTTTTGAGAGCAATGCTTTTCTTCTTTTCCTCATGCCCTTTTTTCTGCTGCCAAATCTTCTTCATATGAAATGAGAAAACCAATTAAATCATCAAGAGGTAAAGTATTTAAATCTTTGGCCTCTTCAATAGCGGTTCTTTTAAGTCTCCATTCTTTTGGAAGTGACCTAATGATTTTCTTAACCTTCTCGCTATTTGAGAATATCTTTCCTTGGGCTCCTAGGGTGTGTACTATGTCCGTAAATCTCGTATACATAGAGTACACACTCTCATTTTGTTCCATTTGGAACAACTCATATTGTCGAGTGTACTTACTAATTTTTGACTCTTTCACTTGATTTGTGCCTTCATAGACTACTTCAAATTTGTGCCAAATTTCATTGGCACTTTCACAACTAGATACTCGATGAAATTCTTTCTTATCAACTGCACAAAATAAAGCATTCATAGCTTTGGAATTTAGAGAAACTTTTCTCTTTTCCAATTCATTCTATTCCCTTGAAGGTTTTGGAATATCTTCCCCAACTTCATTTTTATTTAGGGGCAAAAATGGACCATCACATACAACTTCCCAAATTTCATAATCTAGTGCTTGTAAATAAATTCTCATCCTAGTTTTCCAATATGGGTAGTCATTTCTGTCAAAGAACGGTGGTCTAGTTGTGGATTGTCCTTCCCTAAAGGTTGAGTCATTTTGGGTTGCCATGGATCTTTTACTCTAGACGGTTAAATCCTAGCAAGAGAACTAAGCTCTGATACCAAATAAAATACAAGTGTACAACTCAAGAGGGGGGTGAATTGGGATTCTAAAAAATTATTTGATTCTAAAACAAATTATCATGCAAATCTAAAATGTATTTAATGGAATAACAATTAAATCAATTACAATATAAAAAGATAAGGGAATAGAGATTCAAACAAAAAGATTTTTACGTGGTTTAGCCAACCTCGCCTACGTCCACGCCTCCAAGCTTTCCGGGCTTGAGGATTTCACTAAGCAAGCCTCCAAGGCTTCAAATGATTACACTTGACTTCCAAGGTGTCAATGAACCTTTACAATAAGAGATTATCCCCAATCTCTTAACCCAAGTGTATCCCAACACTTACAATCACTCAAAGTAAAATATTAAAAATTATTTTTCTCTCACACAATATTTAAGATTACAAATCAATGCCCAATGTGTGAATAGATGAAGCAAGAATGTGTTTTAAAACTCTATGAAGATTGTATTCTCGAATATAAGCTCAATGGTCGTGTTGTGATCAACTCTTATTTGAATTTGAATGAGCTTATTTATAGATGGAGCTGAAAACTAGCCGTTATTGACTTTCTGCACACTGTTGGATCACCGTTTGACTGGTCAATATGACCGTTGGGCTGATTTTCAAATTGGCGGATCGTCGTTATCTAGATGTTGGATCACCGTTTAGGTCCAGAGGCTAATCTTCAGTTCTGTTCGATATCGGCAAGCGGTTTATCAAAATTGTCGGATCGTCGTTTAGATCCAGAGCCTAATCTTCAGTTCTGTTTGATATCGGCGAGCCGTTATCAAGCTTGTCGGATCGCCGTTTTCTACAGTAACTGCTGCAGTGAACTATTTTGCAAAATAACAGTTTGTTCCCAAAGCTTTATAAAAACACTTTATAAAACTTGTCAAAATATATCCATTTACAGGATTTGAAACAATATTTGTTATTATCAAAATTTTCAAAGCTTTTTCAATTGAAAACTATTAACATGAAAATAACCAAAAAAACATTTTCATAGAATAAAAGTGAGAATGATGATTTAAGAAAGTATATGAAAATTATTTTGAGCTTTTAAAAGATTAATCAATCTTAATCAAGTTTGTTATCATCAAAATCAATAATAAAGAAATATTTATATTAACACATATATCTGCTATTATATATAGATGACATCGTGATTGCTTGTAGTGAAAAAGGGGAGATTGAGGCCTTGAAGCAGCTCCTCAATTCAGAATTTAATATGAAGGATTTGGGCCCAACTAAAAAGATATTAGGTATGGAAATTATTAGGAACAGAAGGAATGGTACCATAATTCTTTCTCAAAGGAAGTATCTGGAAAAGGTTGAAACCTTTGGGATGTCTAGCAGCAAATCAGTAGTGACCCCTCTAGCATCTCAATTCAAGTTGTCTTGTTCACAATATCCCAGAACAGATGAAGAAAGAGGTGAAATGACAAAAGTTCCTTATGCAAATTTTGCTGGTTCCGTGATGTATGCAATGGTACTTACAAGACCTGACTTAGCACATGCCTTAAGTGTAATGAGTATGTTTACGGCTTCACCTGGTAAAGAACACTAGAAGGTTGTGAAATTGGTGCTAAGGTATTTGAAAGGTACTAATGGTTATGGTCTGGTATATGGAAGATCAGCTAGAAAAGAAGTAGGAATCTGTGGTTTTGTTGATTCAGATTTTGCTGGGGATTTAGACAGGAGAAGATCTCTAATAGATTATCTGTTTTTTCTAGGTGGTTGCCTAGTTAACTGAAAGGCAAGCTTGCAGCATGTTGTTGCTTTGTCAGCAACAAAGACTAAATATACAGCTGCAACAGAAGCTGTCAAAAAGGCTTTATGGCTGAAAGGTTTGATAACAAAACTGGGAATAAAGCAGGAGATTGTTGAAGTTCACTGTGACAGTTCAAGTGCAATCTACCTGAGAAAGAACCCAGCACACCATGAGAAAACTAAACACATAGATATCAAGTTGCATTTCATTAAAAATGTAATTTCGAAAAGTGTGATCAGTATGGTGAAAGTGAACACTGACAATAACCCTGCTGACATGCTTACTAAGGTCATTCCTACAACTAAGTTCAAGAGTTGCTTGGACAAAGCTGGACTGAGTAATTTCTAAAATACTCAGGTTGGTGAAACCAGGATCAAGGGTGATTTTCTCAAGGTGGAGAATTGTTGTGTTGTGAAGCAAATCAAGATATTTGAAACGACAAGCTAGTCTTGCATTTTGTAGCTTAAGTAAACTACAATACAACAATTGTTGATTGCGTTTTGAAGAGCAATTTGTTTTGTCTCTGGAACGACTTAGCTAAACGTCGTTTTGTGTTTAAGTAAAGCACGAGAGAAACACATGCTCGAAGAAGCTGCTCAAGGTCGTTATGAATCTGTTATAACGCATGCCAATCACGTGAGTTTCTGGGTTCATTCTGGTTTGTTAAAGAAGCTGTTATAAATAGCTGATTCTAGTGCAACAAAAGGAGTGTGCTTGAGAGATATTGAGTGATTAGAAGATTCGTGAGAAGGCTTCAAGAAACACTCTGTTATTTGCTCTTAAAACTCTCTGTAATCATCTTCTGAAAATCAATAAACTTGATCATGGTTTTTCCCGTTGATGTAAGCTAGTGAAAGCTAGCTGAACCACGTTAATTCTTTTGTCTTTGCTGCTAGTTCTTTAATTCTGTTCAGTCCTAAAGTTCTTAGTGATTTATTCTGGACTGATTCTTTTTGCATCTTGGTTGTTTGATTTGCAATCTTGGCGAGTATTTGGAGTTGATCATTAACGAATCTATCACTCCAAACTCTACAGTGGGTTTGTTGAGTTGAGGGAGGGAGCAATAGTACCTTCAGCCATGAGGTTAAAGGTATACAAGGTTCTAGGATCTTAAGGCTCGTGGGATCTTCAAAGCTCTGACACCATATAATAGGCAGAGATAATACTTGATGAGTGTCTACACACCCAGACTATTTTATTGCTTCAATAGTTATCCAACTTTACAAAAAACATAATATAGAAGGCAATTACAAGGTGCTAAAGTTAAGGCAATTACAAAGATATAATGAGAGACTAATTAGCTACAATCTTGGGAGAAGTTTAAGGATAACGACTATATAGAATCAATTATGTTACCAATATAAGATTTTATCTTAATACCATTAACCTCTTTTCCAATTTAACATTAATTGGGTTCATTCCGCCCTGCCCCCAGAAGTTTCAATATTTTTCACCGTGCGCTCAAATATTTCAACAATTTTCATCCGGTGACCCAAATCTGTTTATTCTAACAGTCAAATGGTAAATTTAGAAGTTTATGCCCTAAATATTATTTGATGATGATAAATTATGTTTATTTGAATTGATGGAATTATTATGTAATTACCTTTAATTCAGAATTTTTAATATAAATATCAATTATTGGATTAGCATTTTATGTCATTTAATTCTTCTTCAATTCAAGATAAGCTCCGTTAAAAATAACGGTCAAATTAACGGAAATAGGTGCAGGATGAATATTATTGAAACATATAGGGACGAGGTGGAAAATATCAAAACATTTTGGGGTGGGTGGAAATAACCCATTTGGAAATGCTCTTTCAAATAAGTTCCAACAGGTATTCTTAGTTTTAGTTTTAATATCATTATATCTTTTTTTTTATGCTTTATTTATATAGTTAGTAGTTACATATGATTATTTCTATTGTCATACAATAATATTTGCCTGTTTATTTAAGTAATAAATTTTGTTTGTTTGTTTCCATGCATTAAATTAAAGCAACAAATTAGTTTCATAAATATGAAACACACATAAAGAACAATTGTAAATAATGTATTAAATAAGTTTCATGTCTTAAACTTTTATTTTTGTTGAACTTGATACTGTCAAAGTTTATAACTATTGTCATTATTTTTCTTAGGTAATTTTTAGTGTCTCATTGTGACATTGTTATTAAGAGTACCCCCTCCCCCTAATAAATTATCTAGGTCCGTCACTACTTGAGCATGTTTTTAATTATCCATTATGTAAGAATGTTGAAGACCTTGTGTTTGAATTTCGATTACATTTATGCTGTTAGGGTATTTGAATCACTACTGCCAATTTTACTATCTTGCGCTCGTTTTTATTAGCGAAACTCCTTGCATCAGCTTGGTGCAAGCTTACAACAAGGTATCATAAAGATAAGAAATTCTACTGTATGTATAAGGTATCACGTTCACTATACAACAAGTTAATCGCGTTCACTTGACTAAATCTTAATGCAATATTAAAGAAATAATGTTTTTCATTTTTTAATCTCAAGAAAACTACGGATATTAGATAATCGTCTATACATACAATATTTTGTAGATTTTTTTATTTATTTAAAGAAAATAACAAAAATTTATATGAAAAACATTATCTAAATGATTATTGTATTTTTGGTACTTAAAAAGTTGACTCCTTCTCAATCGGAGAAGTAAGAAAGACAACCCTTAAACAACAAATTATATAACTAAAAACAATTACTCTATAATAATAATAAAAAAGTAACATCCTAATTTATAGTTTGCCAAAGGCCTTGGTATTGCAGAGCGGACCCGCGAACCGCCAATCATCCACGTATAGTTTCTACTACAAGCTCTCAATCATGATGAACAAAAAGAATTCCGTGGAGCTATGAAATTTAGATCAATTAATCATACAATATATTTCCTCTCATTGTATAGGCATTAGACTCTATCTGTAGATGAAAACGTGTATTAGATCTAAGATTTGGAGATCCCTAATTTGTTTCGTACTATGTTCATATAAAAGAAGGCGACATAAAAAAAGTTGATCAGGATCAGTCCTACGTTCTAAGAAAAACGCATCATTCTTCCAGAATCCATGATTTTTATTAATATTGAAGAAAGGTCCAAGGGTTAAATGCTTTGCCCAACACTTATTGTCATTCATCACCCATATCTCAAAACAGTGTCTGGAGTTACAATTGAGAGAGAGTCTTTATATAAACTTATAGACGTGTCATGATTTACTTGTGGAGGTATTTATATTTCTTCAAACTCCTCATTATCCATGTGAAATGAAAGAATCACTTTTAGGTCTCGAGTATCCGAGATTACTAACCAACAACAAGCTCTGTTCAAAGTACGTGGACCTACCAAATTGACCTACGCTTAATACAAAATAACGATCCAACCGATGATCATATACTTCTCTCCAACTATTTGTTCTGAATGTGTACACTTGAACATTTGGCACCTTACCATGCCTTTTCCTTTTCTCATTCCATAAGTTGTGTGCGAAAAGCAACTTAAAGTGCTAATTTATGGGGTCAAATTCAAAACCGATAAAAGTACTATGAACTATTAAATGGTTGGAAGAATTACAATATTTATAATTTGGGAGGTTTCTAAATTCTCTTGTTTCTGGATTCCATATGGTTAGACGATTAGTTGGACTGTGTAACATGCAAAATAAACCATCATGATAGCCCACAATTTGATCACGAATTTTGGGGTTTAATATCTTCATGCGATAAATTTGTAAGTGTTTCATCGTGGAACAAATACGAAGCCGATGTAAGGATTCCTTTTCTAACTTCCGCATAAAAAAACATATGCCTCAACGAAAAGACAAGTTTTAGTATTGTTGTTTTGGAAATGTTTGGAAATGAAGAAGGGTTTCTTAGTTAACTCAAGCCAAAATTTGTAAACGCGCCTGAATCGCAAAACAGATTTAGCGGGCAATTCTTGACAGAATTTCAATCGTTATATCTTGGAGAGAAGTACTCATATTTCTTGTCAACATTATCTCTTTCTGATTGTAAATATTAGCAGATTTAATTGTATAATATAATATTCAACATTTGTGACGATAGAAGAATGCGACAAAGGGGAGCCACAGGTTAATTATGGGAACAGATGCTTAAAATAAGAGAAAATTTTATATGGAGAATGATAATGGGAGTTGTGTGTTTCAGATGATTTTTAGGATTCAATTTTTAATACGGTACTAGTAAGAGACATAAAAAAGATTAAAAGTAGATTTCCTTATATAATAAATTTTCTTGCACCAAAAAGTAATTTAATAAAATAGGAGGAAAAGTTGATTGAAAATTAAGCAACTTTTAGAACACGTCCACAAGGAAAATGACTCTGATCTCAAGGCTAAATTAGGTTTCTTACTTTCCTGTGGATGAGTTTTTTTTATTAGCTTAATTTAATTCGTTGAATCTGAGGCTTAAATCTAAAAATATGAGTCTCGTCATCTGCTGAGAAATTCCTAAGTCTGTTGAATGTGCTTGTATATACAAGACCTCTTATGGCTTCAGATTCCATTCAATAATTGTATATGGATTCTTTCTTTTCGTAACTTGTTATTTGTAAATCAATAAAAGCTTAAGTAATAATCTTCAACATATACATGTTAACATTTCTTAGCCTTTGGATTATCATCTTCCTCAAGGGCACTGTCAAGCCCCTGTTGGATTAAGATTGCACGCATCTTAAGACTCCACAAGTAGAAGTCATTCTCCTCAATAAATTTTTCAAGATCAAATCTGGTGGTAGCCATTTGAGACCCAAGAACAGCAAGTACCACTACTCTGATACCAGTTTGTTATGGAATCTAATCAAACAAAAGCCTCTAAAAGAGAGGATCAAATCAAGAAAGCAAGGATTAAATAAAAGCAAAACCAAGAATAAGCATACATTAAAGAATATGACAAGATCATACAACGTGGTTCGGCAACAAGATGCCTACATCCATGGTAGAAATCAACTTTGCTATAAAACTTTATTAAAATGAGATGAGTTACAGATGATTCTTGAGATTACAGAGATTAAAACTTCCCTACTGAGATGAATCTATCTCCCTCACTAAGCCATTCAAAAATCAATCACACACACTTGTGTTTACCAGCTCATTTTCTTAAATCTAGATACACTTGTGTATCTCCCCCACTAGCGCTAGCTCAGCACGCCACCTCATTCACTCTTAACAGAATATAACTACCTCAGGCTTCATAATATATAAATAAGTTTTTTTTTTTTTAAATCACTTTTTAACATGATTTTAATATATTGTCTAAAACATATTAAGAGTCTTGAAGAATCTGTGTTACCAGTCTAGAGCAGCAAATTAGGTAATTAAATACAATAACAATAATCTTAGTGGTCATTTCCATCAATTTCCTTGTTTTAACGCTATAAATATATATATTAAAAAAATGGGGGCTTAGATTATTATAAAAACAAAATAAGCAATATATTCTAAGGAGAAGCAGAGTGTAATTCTCCTTCATTTTAAAAATAAATACACATGTAAGTGATTATTTCAAAACCTTATGAATGAGAGAGGGACGATAAAAGTAACTATACAAACATACTGAGTTGTCGCATAAATTGAAAATAATCAAACAATAAACTAACACCATAATTAATTAATTTTATTGTAGTGTTAAATTATTCTGTTTAAATATTATTGCTTATTTCAAAATTAAAAATTGCATTACTCCGGAGTAGTCTAAGATTTTACTCCACGACAAATTTTATAGCATTTTAGATAAATGAATATCCAAGCACAAACAAGACACGTACATCTTTTCATGCACAAACTTGTCATAATTCTAGCGAATACCCAATTCCAAATGGCAATTTTCTTCAAGGTTAAAGCCAAATTTAACAAGCATCCGTTTCGTTTTCTGAGCAAAATATATACTAACATCACTAGATCTCCTTAATCTTATATATGATCATTTATATATACTAATATGGCAGTGAGTTACAGAGAATGCAGGCGAAACCACGCAGCCTCCATTGGCCGCTATGCATACGATGGGTGCGGAGAGTTTCTCAAAGCTGGCAAAGATGGCACAAAGGAAGCCTTTCACTGTGCTGCTTGCGGTTGCCATCGAAGCTTTCACAGGAAAGAGCTATCATTATCAGTGGCGTCTATTCATCGTCGTCGTCGTCATCATGATCATGAGCATAAGAATTATAAGGCTAAGACGAAGAGGACGAAGATTACGGAGGAGCAGAAGAGTAAAATGAGAAGATTTGCAGACAAGTTGGGGTGGAAGCCACAGAGGCACGATGAAGAAGAGGTTGGCAAGTTTTGTGGTGAAGTTGGGATCACCCGGAAGATGTTTAAAGTTTGGCTCAACAACAATAGGCGCCGGCCGGTGCCAGTACGGGTGCCGGAGAAATGCCGTGCTGCGAGTGTGGTCGGAGTGAAGAATCTGCTGGCCGCCGAAGAATAATTAATTTAGGGTTTTGTTCTTTTGTTTTGTTAGCTTTTGTTTCTTTCCTTGGGCTGTTTTGTAACTGAAGTAGTTTTGTCATATATCCCTTCTGGCTCTTTCTAATTAGTTTCAACTTGCAGATGTATTTTTCACTTTCATCTCTCTTGTTGGGGAATAATCTATCTAACCTCATCACCTCCGAATGGGTCTTAGATTATATAAATTACATTGACATGCACTCAACTATTAAGCTACTATTCTATATAGTAATTAAGTAAAACTCAATGTATGAGTGGACTCACCTTACCTTTATAATATGATGAAAACTAAGTAAAGATTGATCTGCACATAACAGAAGATGCTAAGAAAATAATGTCACATCGACTAAAAATGAATCTTGGACTGAGTGCAATATTCAACTTTTAAGTTAATTTCAAAGCTTGCAAATTAGGGTGTGTAAACTCAAATTCGCATCAACTCGATCGGATTTTAGGTTGATCAAATTGGAGAAAAAGTTATCAAAACTCAACCTAAACTTGTAATCTAATCTATTCCGATCTAAATTGTAGTCAAGTCAAACCAGTTCAGATTAAAATTTTCGATTGCATTCAGATCGAGTCGCGTTTTGGTTAAAATCAAGTTCGAGTCAATTAAGATGGATTCAGATAATGCTCAAATTACGGGTTATTTTGAGCTTTTTTTATTTGTTTTGATTTTTTTACAAATTATTTTATTTATTAGAAGATTGTTTTAATGTAATTATTTTTTTTACCAATTTAAAAAAAATGAAAACTACTACTATGAAATCAAATTAAAAAAATAAAATAAAATAAACTACTAATATCACACCGATCTCGTTGTTTCCCACCCCTTTTGCAAATATCTCCATTGTTGTTCTATTTGCTTTCCTACCTCCTTCTTTCTCCTTAATTCGAGAACATATGTAGTTTGAATACAAATTTAACTAACAAATTAAAATGGTATATAAAATAAGCTGGAGCTTTAATTGCATAGTCAGTTTACAAGTTCACAGCAGATAGTGTTACAAGTTCAACTGCTTCAAAACTTGCAAAATTAGTTGCATGGTCAGTTAAAGAATTCGAAATTGATGTAAGTAGAGAAGCCATCTCTTTTTGTCAGCATCACACAAAGTCATCCAAAATTTTTATAATGGAAAAATAAATAATCCCCAAAATTAAACTCGATCGGATCAGTATTTCTATGATGATATGGAAGACAATCTTGGATCTATCAATAGGATGACACAGTACTTTTAATTTATTTACATAAGCATCCGGCAGCTTTTTTATCTTTTTATTTTTCTTTTATCAGATATATATCTGGTGTAGCTTTGTGAAGAGCAACCTGTTCAGCATTCGACTGCAAAGAAAAGGTTTGAAATGATCATGAAAAGAAGAGAGGAAGAACAAAAATAAAAATTAATGAGCGTTCCATGTCTTCAAATATTCATCTAATCTTACATATTAATAATTCTTCCATAGAAAGGGCTGCGAAGGAGTGTAAAAATTTCATTAATTTTAAGGTCACTTTTCACCCTATCAAAATAATAATAATAATAATAATAATTTTTGGCCACTAACAAAACACCACCTTGACAAAGATAACAGCACTATAACTTAAACGACATAGTATCTTCTGTCTTGGTAGTGTCCAAATATTAGTGCTAAAAAATAAATCAGTTTACAGTGGTTATGAAAATAGGCTTGGGTGATCAAGAGCACTCTAACTGCTTCTTTTACTTTTACTCTATTCTACGTGTATCTTCAGTCAATCATCATAATATTTATACATTAATAACAATCGTGATAAGCAGTAATGCTTGGAAGTACCAAAGATTCTCTACCTCTGATTGGAGTGGAAACCCATGAACGGTTGAGATTTAAAAGATCATACCGTTAATTATGTTCACAGCCGGGCAAATCGAGGACTTATTTTCATTCAAATATGCGAACCCAAAATCCGCATTTGCCTTACTTCCACGAAACTTCAGGTATCAAACTTCTTCTGACATGAAATGCAATTCTTCAGTAGCTGCAATTATCATACGGGTAATGAAAAATTTATCTTGTGGAACAAAAATTTATCTTGAACGACCCCGTATAGTCCTTCCAGTAATTAACTGACATGGGTGTTTCAAAGTCGGTTTTCGTTTACATTTCTAGTGGACACAATAAATATGATTTACATGACATAGTTAATTTGTAAAATTAAAAGATTAAGCAAAGCATTTAGCTAATCTAACAGTACATAAATTAATAACTAAGAGATCCAGTTTAGCAATTAACATGTCATTTCCGCCAAGTTACATTCACTTTTCACATAGATAATTTTACAATGGGGAAAGTAGAATAGAACAGAGTGGGGGATGACAAGGCTTGGAATATATAATTCCAAGCAATGAACAAGAAATTTCTCTCTCAGTGAAACTTGAGGCTAGTCAAAACATTGTTGTTGACAGGATCAGCCAAGTGATCCAATAGGTTCTGGTAAGGCCCAACTCCTGTAACAAGACCTTGAACAAAGTAACCCAAGATTGCCAACATTGCCAATCTTCCATTCTTCACTTCCTTGAGCTTGAAATCCTTCATTGACTTCTCATCTTTCCCAAGACCCAGAGGGTTGAATAGAGGTCCTCCAGGGTAAGCCGGATCGCCGGATCCTCCCAAGTATTTCTCGAATCCGAGGAAGTATTGCCTGCCCATTGATCCTGGATTTGCCCAGTCTTGGAATCTCCGGTGCTCGGCAAATCCCATGAGTGCCATTTCCAGGACGAAAAGTGTGTAAGGGTCTGCCCAGTAGTTGTATGTTCCCGCTGGGGGGATCACACCGGTTTGGAACCAGGCCAGGGCAGTTTCTTGCGGAATGAGGCCTGCCTTGCCAAGAATCTCCGGTGCAATGGCTCCCACAGCTCCCAACATGGCATAACGACCGTTGATGACCTCGCCGTAGGCCAGCCATTTTGGCTCAATGAACCCTCCTGTGCCTTCAGGGTCTGAGAGACCAAGTGGGTCGAATCCATAGTCTCCGGGGAGGCTGCAAAAGTAAATGTACATCTAAATGATGCAAAAATGCAGAAGTGCTGACAGAGTGCCGACAGAAACAAGCGCGCTATCAAATTTTTCTGTCCAAATATCATTGCTCATGCCAAAAAGCATATATAAGTTACCTGCCATCCAAGTATGAAAGGCTTTGTTTGGATGCAAACCACAACGGTCTGTCTGCTCCTTGCTGAAAAAATCATATAAACGAATACTATTACAAACTAAACAAACATGATATTAACTCTTGAGTCTTGACCTTCAAAAGCAACTAAAGGTTTCAGGCAAAGAGGTTTATTTTTGCAAAAATAAGCAACTCCCTCATAGAAAAGTTGCTTCTCCTCATTAACTAGGATTACAGTTTTTAGAGAATTACTACAAAAATATGCATTTTAACTCTTTCTTCCTCAAATAAGTTAGCACTCAAGCAACGGAAAGAGTAGAAGCTGCTGTTAAAAGAGGAAAAAAAGGAAAAAAAAAAAAAGGCTTTTGGAGGGAGAAACAAACAGACCTTAACAGGAGGAGTAGAAGCTGCCCTAACAACAAAGGAACCTTTTCTTGATGACCCAGTTGGGGATTGAGCTGATCTTGCTCCAAGAATTTGTCTCGCAGTCTCCACTGAAGATGTAAGAGATGATGAAACCAAAGCTTGGGTTGCCATTTTTTAATTTTCTTTTTTCCTCTTGTTTCTCTACTTCAATACGATAAATTAAAAGTGCTTCGGCTTTCTGCTTCTGCTTTTGGAGAATAAGCAAAGGCCGAAAAATAAGGGCCAATGTCAGCCACTCAGTATTTGTGGGCTTGAAATTTGGGTAGAAATCAGAGATGGGCCAAGTTTTAGATTAGGTTAGGATCTGATTATCCAACAAGATTTTCACACGTGGATTTATTAAATCAAATACTTGGATAAGAGATATGATATCAGAATCCGAATTGCCACTTGGCACCATGTTAGCCATTACTACTTTGATCTCTTGCCCCTCTGGGTCCTCAAAATATCTACTATTATGAAATATTGATATTGAATCTCTCTTTAATTTTTTTTTTCAATTTTTTCACCTCAAAAACATACAACTTAATTGTTTACAATTATTATCATTTTTCATTTACACACTTAACGGTAATTGGCATGTATTTTTACGGTTAATTTTGTATTTTAAAAATGTAGACATCCGTACTTACTAATTATCAATTGAGTGGTCGATAGGGATAAAAAAAGAGGAGAGAAATTCATCATATCTCTCTCTACTCTTTTATTTATTGTTTCTCTCAAATTTCTCTCCCCTTAGCATTTTTCTTATCAATTAATACAAAATATTAAAATATATTACCTATTATGATTAAATAAAATAATTTCAAGTACTAATTGGAGGTTGATTATCATAAAATGAAAGAATAGAGATATATAGAATAGGTTGGTCTTATTTAAATATAATAGCAATTTCATATTGCAAAGTACTATTCATAGGAATTGCAATTGGTTTTCGACATTTAATATTTAGAAGCGTCTAGCTACTTTACCACAAGGGTTACTTAATGCTCTATTCTCTCCTCGTTAACCATTAATTAGATTTAATCCAATAGTTCAGTTGCTTAGATGCGCTCACTTGGTTATTAACACCACAGCCCTTATTGCTTGCTGTAAAATTATAAAATTCAAAAACTTCAAAATTTTGACATTTAAGTCTAGGTTGCTTTAAATTTTTCACTCCCTCTTTATTCACCTATTTTGACGGTTAAAACAACTTACTCTTGCATTAATATATTCAAATTAATACAGTCTCTTGTTGGTTTAAATGTATGATAGGACTATATGTTTTTTACCAGCCATAATTAATAATTTATGATAATAATCATTTCAAAAAAAAATATGATAATCGTGAATATAAATTTGATTTCAAATTATTTGACCATATATTTTTATTACTACCATATTAATGTATTTTATTAAATATTGAAATTATTTGTATCAAATATTCAAATTATTAAATGTATGTTATAAAATAAATGTTGTCTAACAAAAAATAAAACATTAACTACACAAAATAAGAAATTAAATTTATATCCACATTTATCATAGATTATGATTATAAAATAATATATAGTTTTACTTATATTATTTATTTAATTAATTAATAAGTAAATGTATTAATTTGATCTGAATTATTTAGATAAATGTGAGAATAAGATAAGTCATTTTAATGGTCAAATTAGATCATGTATCTACATATGAAAAACTTTAAACAATGTGGACTTATTTATTATTTATTACAAACTCAGACGTCCAAACATAGAATTTCGATTTGCACTCACTTCTATTATTTATTATCAAAACAACTTTTAATTTTTTCCAATTTCTCAAATGTTTATCTGAAATTTGAAATATATTTCATCAAATTTTTTAAGGGTAAGAGTTAATATATTAAGTATTTATTGATGGAACTCCACCACACACACATATATATATAAATGACAAACACAATGAATAGGGTGAGTAAAAAAGATCGGGCCGGCCCTCATGAGGGCACAAGAAAAAAGGCGGGTAAGAGTTAATATATTGAGTATTTATTGATGGAACTCCGCTACACACACATATATATAAATGACAAACACGATAAATAAGGTGAGCAAAAAAGTCTGGGCCGGCCCTCATGAGGGCTCAAGAAAAAAGGCAGGTAAGAGTTAATATATTAAGTATTTATTGATGGAACTCCACTACGCGCGCGCGCGCTCACACACACACACACACACATATATATATATATGACAAACACGATGAATAGGGTGAGCAAAAAACCATGGACTAGCCCTCATGAGGGCTCAAGAAAAACAAAGTTCGGGTCAGGCCTAGACCCACTATTTTTTAAAAAATAAATTTATAAATTAAAATAATATAATTAAAATTGAAAAGTAACTTAAAAATTAAAAAAAAACTTAAATTCTTAATTTATAATCAATGATAATTCAAAAAAACTAAATTTATAATATTAAACTCTCTCTTATTTGTTAATGAATTAAGAGAATATTTGAATTCGAAAATTCAGTATTAAAAAAATTTAAGTTTTCTAAGCTTTTATTTGCTTTATTTATTATTTTACTTTGCAATATTCATTTTCTTAATTTATTTGTGATGGTAATAACTTGTTGATCATTAATTTATTTTAAATTTATAATAATTTTAAAAAATAAAAAATAAAAAGTCCAAGCCCCTTTTTTTTTCATCCCTAACGATGAAAATAATTACTTTTACATGTAGAACTTTTTTAGATCATACTATTTGTAGGTTACAATCAAATTCGAAAACCATATGAAAAGTAGTGGTTGTGGAAAAAACATGAGAGGAATATGAAAAAAATTCTTCCATAGATAATATCTCATAGATTTCAAATCTCGATTTAGAAATTCGTGAGTTTTTCTTTTCTTTTATTTTTGATTGTTCATTCTAAAATTTCTGTTAATACAATTTTTTTTTTTTTTTAAGAAAGTAAACCTTTCATTATAGGCCACAAACAACCAATGATCCTTCGTCACACGGACAGAAATACAATGATATAATAGGTTCAAATATAATACTTGGGATAAACCTAAGCCCCAAGCCACGTTCTTAAGATAAACCTACGCCTTAAACCTATTTCACTATAGATTTTTCCTTTTCAACCAAATTGGAGAGTATTTTCACATATTAGATCTCATCAGGCATTAGAGAATTTTTTACAGGTCTGCCCAACGAAGATTTTGTTGGGGAAAGATCATTTTTTTTTAATTTTTAAAAAACCTTTTAAGGATCGCTCTCATACAATATATAGGAATTTGTAATCTAGAAATCGCACCTTGAAAATTCGAGTTGGCTTTGTCCGTTGAAGTGATTTAGGCTCCTAAATCACGATCTGCCACCACCACTCTTGTTAGATCACAATCCGTCACCACCACGCTTGTTAGATCACAAACTGTCACCAATGATCTTCCAGGTTATGACTCAGGTTCGATCTGCACTTGACGTGTGGGCGCCTTTATCACTACCAAAGCAACTAGCACGAGAAAATTTTTCTCTCAACAATAGAGAGAAAAATCTTTTTTTCTGATCTGTATAAAGTGACTTCTCTATTTTTCTTTAGAGAAAATAAGCCTTTTATATCTTCCTTTAGTGAAAATCCTAAGCTCCAAATAATCAAAAAACAAAACTCAAGTTACTTGCTTTTTCTATAGGGGACCCACATTGTAAAATAACATAAGGCCCCTTACACACAAGCTAATTAAATGGAGCCTCCCACTAAATGATATATTTAGGCTTTTGACCCAAATAGCTAGTTATCTTACTTATTAGTCCAGTAGTGGTGCAGTCAATTAAATGAGCTAACCCGGGGATCATTTAAGAACATAAAATAGTGGCTATAACAATTCGGCCTGTAATTAAACTAACCTAATTATTTAATTCCAAATCTACTCCACTAAAAGATTGGAATTAAACTTCATAATTGTATGCTCGAATAATAATTCGTCCCAAACCACATTGATTTCTTTACTGCACAATCCTTTATACCACATCATTAATTAAATCGATATCTTAACTACCCAATCAATTTAATTAAATTTGTTACTTGATACTTACTGGTTTTCTCTAATGATCATTTTCAACATACTAAATATGTTGACACACTATGGCCAGAGAATTCTATAATCAAGTGCCGAAAACTCATCAAGAGATGTGTCATACAAATTCTATATTGTTAATCCATAACTTCAATACTCATAATTGCTCACACCAAGATATTGTGTAATCTTGACCATAAGTATGTGTCGTGCCCATTGGTAACTCAAATGGAATAACAATTACAATAATGAAATCATAACTAACTCAAGATTAAGATTATAGTAAAATCAATGCCTATGAGATTTAATAAGTCTGACAGTCATTTCAAGGTTAATTAAATCTCATATGTGATCATGTTTAATGTAGTTGTACTACGTCAATAAATTCATACATGATTAAGACAAATCATTTAATGAATTTATTACGGTCTATACCTAAATAAAGTGTCCAACTTTATTTATCAACTGCGAACTAAATTTATTTAATTATAAGATAACTTGTATTTATGTCTTCTATGAATCCACATGGTGATAACATAAATACATATAATATGATTAAATGAAATTTAATAAAAATATTAATGCAATTAAGATATTTGAATAAAATACTTCATTAATTTTATTAATCAGAAAAAATATTTATTACAATTAAATAAACACATATACTTTTAAAGAGCATATTTCCCCAACAGATTTGTAAGATGAAACTACATTCTAATTTATAAAAAAAAAAAAAAACACACACACACACACACAAACAAAGACACTATAGTGCCTACTACAACTACACCTACACCTACAAATACTACTGCAACAACAATACCACAACACAATTTAACGTAACACAACCCTTGAATCTGAACTAAAATTCAGAGACATATTGTTTTTGTTTTCACCATTGACTTTATTTTTGTAACCATAGCGAGAAACTAAAATTAGAAACTTTTTTTTTGCTATTTTTATTAATTTTAATTTGTAGGAATTTCAGTTTAGTTTTCTATCTTTTTAAAATTTTATCCCTTATAATTTTTTGAAATTGAACAAGTATCTTGATTTTGGTTATTCTTGAATGTGGATTTTTTCTTAACGATTGAATTGAAAGTATGCTTCTGTGTATATAATTAACAAGCGTTTAATCGTCTTGCAAACCCAATGAGTTCTAGTTATTGAATATTCAAAGACATTTTCAATTTAAAGTATTCTTTGAATTGAAAAAAAAAAAAAACTATGGCGCTCTAATTAATAAAATATTGGTGTAGATTCTGAAAAATATTCGTAAGGTTATTTTGATCCATAGTCTTACTACGCACATATTTCAATTAACATAATTTGTTTATATAGGGTATTGTGGTTTTCACATTTTTCTTTGCAATGTTTATAACGTTCCGTTGTCTTGACATCAGAAAATTAACCAAAAATAAAATTCTCTGAAAAGGAAAACAAAAAGAAAAGTGATAACAAAATTTTTGTCAGTAGAAATCTTTTCTTCAAAACTTTTTTCCTTTTTCTTTTCCTTTTCTTTTCAAATTTGTAATATTACTTGTCGGTAGAAATTTGCAAATTTCTACCGAACAGCCAGGGGTGGGCGTTCGGTTTGGTTTGGGTTAACTAGTGAAACCCGAATGGGTTCAAAGCTTCAACCCGTTCAGGTTAAATTTCGGTTCGGGTTCAACCCGAACCGAATTTTCAACCCGTTCGGGTTGAAGCTTTTTTTTTTTAGATTCAGTTTTTAAATTAAAAAATATATACCTTAAACCAAAAAATCCCTAAAAATCCTTAAACAAACCGTCTCACTCCCTCCCCCTCCTTGCTCCCTCTTCTCAGTTCTCACTTTCTGAGTTTCGTGGCCCACGACGACAGCAGCAGCCAGCAGCCCCGTCCAGCTCCAACAGACACCAGCCGTTCACTGCAGCACACTCGTCGTCAGCCAGCACGCCTCGCCCGCAACTGCGCTTCACCGCAGCCCACTCGCGTCCCACTCAGCCCAGCATAGTCTCGATTTGCCGACGCTGTAGCTGCTCCGACCTCCGAGATCAAGGTTTGTCTTGCCTTGCCGACTCTGTAAGCCTGTAACTTACTGACTTGCTGGCAGCTGATGGCAACAAGCCGAATCAAATTTTAAGTTTTTAACAGCTTGTTGCCATTAATTCAATTGTATATTTTTAATTAATTGATTGTTATAAGCTATTGTGATTAGTTAAATTAGTAGTTAATTAGCTATAATTGGTTACAACAATTGATCTGAGCTTCAGCTTTGTATATAAAGGAACCTCTTGTACATATCATTTGGTTGTTGATGAATAAAATGATGTTCTAGAGAATTCTCAGATCCAGTTCTTATTTTCCTTCAATTTTCTCAATGCTTTCTTAGCTAAGAAACAATATTTTCATTCTTCAACTCTCACAAACCCGATCGACTTAATTAACTATGCCTTCTTTTGATTTTGTCCAGCTCCTTGGGCTGTACTTGCCAAGCTTATATTACTAATTATGCCTTCCATTTCTATTTGGATTTTGACCTTCCTTTTCTAGACATCGATTTTATTTGGCCTTTCATGACAATTATTCTATTATTTGAAGTGGGTTTGTTGTTGTTGATTGATAATTGAACAAATGGAGATTGTTATTAATTAAATTGGAGTGGGTTTGTTGCTGTTATTATTAATTAAATTGGAGATTGTTAAATAATTGATTGATTAATTGATTAATTTTTGCTGTTTTTTTAATTTAGAAAATGGCAATGTGCTGAATTGTTGATTTGTAGTTATTATTAGTGTTATTATTATTGTTTTGTTAACATATATGTTTCCATAATATTGATTTTGATGATAACAAACAAAGTTAAGAATGATTAATCCTTTAAGCCCAAATTATTTAATATTCTTTTTAAATAAAATCATTATTTTCATATTATAAATGTTTTATATTTAATGGAAAAATGATTTTATGAAATTGATTGTTTTTAATCTTTTTAAATAAATCATTATTTTCACATTATAAATGTTTCATATTTAATGGAAAAATGATTTTATGAAATTGGTTGTTTTTCAAAGTTTATGGTTTAATTGAAAGAATTTTGAAAACTTTGAAATAAACAAGTATTGCTTGAAATTTTGGTTTTGGACCTATTTGAAACTATTTAAATATGTTGGGTCATTCTATAATTTCACATAGGTTGGGTGAAATCATAATTTCAGAAAGTTTTGGGATTGACAAAGTAATATTTAGAAATTCTGAAATTGGACCTATTTGCAAAGTTTCATAACTTTTTGGGCCGTAATACAATTTTACAAAGTTTTGGGGTCAAACTATAATTTAGAAAATAGTGCACTGAACAGGTTACTGTAGCAAGCGGAATTCCGGATTCTGACAAACGGAAGTCCGGATTTTAGGCAGAATCTATCCGAATTGAAAGCGGAATTCCGGATCCTGACAAACGGAAATCCGGTTGTTGGGCAGTAAGCTACTGAGCGTAAGCGGAAATCCGGATGTGATAAAGCGGAAGTCCGAATGTTCAGAAATTCAAATTTGTGGCTGTAACGGTAACATTAAGCGAAATTCCGGATGTCCATAACTGGTAATCCGGTTACGACCAAAATGTGCATAACGGCTAGTTTTTGAGTTCAAACTATATAAACTCAAAACCAATTCATTTTTGGTAATCCAAGCAAGCAAGAACAAGTGCACACAACATATATTGAGCTTCAACTTCGTGAATCATCATTCATTAAATCATCTTTGTTCTTCAATTTGTATATCCACTCTTAAAGAGAGATTGATTGTTGTATTTTTCATTTCACATCAAATTGTGAGAGTACAAGTGTGAGAAACACTTGGGGTGAAGAGATTGGAGATATAATCTCTTATTGTAAAGGTTCATTGACACCTTGAAGTCAATTGTAATCGTTTGAAGCCTTGGAAAGGCTTCGATAGTGAAATCCTCAAGCCCGGTGTGCTTGGATGTGTGGACGTAGGCGGGGATTGCCGAACCACGTAAAAATCCTTGAGTTTGCTTTCTCTTCCCTTGCTCTTTAATTATTGTGCTTTGATTGAACTTATTGCTTTCAAGTTTTTATTAAGACATTAGATTACTTGTTGTGTGGATTTGCTAGGATAATTTTTAAAATTCCAATTCACCCCCCTCTTGGGTTGCACACTTATATTTCATTTGGTATCAGAGCGAGGTGCTCTTGTGTAGACTTAACCGTCTAGAGTTAAAGATCAATAGCAACCCAAATTAGTTCAACTTTCATGGAAGGCCAATCCACCACTAGACCTCCATTCTTTGATGGTAATGACTATCCTTATTGGAAAACTAGGATGAGAGTGTTTTTACAAGCCTTAGATTATGAAATTTGGGAAGTTGTTTGTGATGATTTACTCATTCCTAGAAATAATGTTTTAAGTGAATTGGATAAGAAAAAGATGTCTTTAAATTCCAAGGCTATGAATGTTTTATTTTGTGCCTTAGATAAAAAGGAATTTCATAGAGTTTCAAATTGTTCTAATGCTTATGAAATTTGGAGAAAACTCGAAATTGTGTATGAGGAGACTACAAAGGAGGAAGAATTTCATGAAGTGTCGAATTTGGCACTTATGGCAATTGGAGATGACTCGGATGATGGACTTGATGAGGTAAACGATCTTCCTACTTATAATGAATTATATGATGCATTTAAAGAATTGTATGATGAGTGGATGAAAGTTGGTAAAAAGAATGCATGTTTTAAAAAGAAAATGGTAGAGCTCACAAATGAAAATGAATCTCTATGTGCAAAGATTACATGCCTAGAATTAGAGAATAAAACATTGCATGATAGAGTTGCATTATCAAATGAGAAACCTAGTACTTCACATGTGCATTTAGAATCATATGTAGATGACTTGAATAATGAAAAGGATGCTTTACAAAAATGCAATGATTCATTAAATGAAAAGATTAAAGGACTAGAGTTAGATAATAAAATGTTGCATGATAGAATTGCATCATTCACATGTCAACAAAGTATTTCGTATGAGCATGAAAAATCACATGTTGATAAATTGATGAAAGAAAATGATGTGCTTAAGAAAAAGAGTAATGAGCTCAACGAAATTGTGTTAAAATTCACAAATGGTCAAAAGAACTTAGAAAAATTACTAAGCACTCAAAAATGTGTGTTTGATAAAGGAGGACTTGGGTATAAGCCTCACTTAAAACAAAAATATTATAAGAATTATTTTGTTAAGGCTACCTCCACAAGTGATCATAAAATTGTTTGTGATTATTGCAATCAAAATGGTCATATGAGTTATAGATGTTCAATTAAGAGAAATGTATATTATGGAGTCAAGTGTATTTGGGTTCCAAAAGGAACCATTGCTAACACTCAAGGACCCAAGAGCATTTGGGTACCAAAGGGCACAACTTGAATATTGTTTTGTAGGTACCACAATCAAGGAATGGTGGAGAAGTTCCTTGATGAAAGCTTGTGAGGATAATCACTTGAGTATGAGCTAGGAGAAAAAGATGAGGCAAGATGATTTAATTATTTTGGTAACAATTCTTGCCATATTAATTTTGTTGAATGAATCATGATAAATGAATTTGCGAAAGTATGTTTGTATGTTTACATGATGGAATTATCATTGTGTGTAATATTGAGTGATTTATCATGATGGATTTGTTTGATGTTAATGTTTATGAAGTGTTTAAGCATGATAGTTAAGTGATGTGTTTAATTTATTCACTTTTCAATGTTTATATGTTTAATTATTGTGAAAATCTCTAGTCTGCACAAGTTGTAATGAATTGGTCATAACTCCTTCTAGAGAACTCCAAATCCAGTTCTGTAAAATTTATTGGAAAGCTAACTTAATTATCTTTCCAACGGTATATAGCTTGCACGTTACTTTCTGCCTCAAACTGGACTACCGGTTAGCAAAACCGGAAAGCCGGATTCGCAAGGAACGCTTGCTGGACCAAACCGGATTTCCGGTTCTGTCAATTCGGAATTCCGAATTCGAGCTGCACCTTGGCAGCATTTGGAACTTGGTATCTTCTGGATCCAACCGGCAAGCCGGTTCGTGTCATCCGGAAAACCGATTTTGCGTGAAGCTTTTGCTGGAACCAACCGGAATTCCGGTTCAGCTCATCCGACAATCCGTTTTCATTGTTTCAAGCTTCTGGTCACAACCGGAATTCCGGTTAGTGCAAACCGGAAATCCGGTTTCGGGGGTTATTTTTCACTATTCTTCCTCCCTCTTCATTCAGCATTCTGGTTCTCTCTCTCTCACTAAAAGCCGATTACTCCACACTTGATTTCATTCCAAAATCCATCATTCTCATTCGTTTTCAATCCAAATTGATTCATATAAATTATTCTCATCCATTCTTGTGTCTAAAATCAACTCCAAAATCGTTTTAATTGATTCAAACTTACACCTTTTACTCAATATCTTAAAAAATTCGAATTTGTGCATTTTGAGTATTTCAAATTACCACTTCTATAGTGTGTTCTCCTTATGGATTTTACCATAGTTTTCTATTATATTATGCACCTACATTTTCATATGCATTGTTGCTTTCATTGTGGATTAATGATGATTATTGGTTGATATTTGGATGTTTTATATTTGGATAATGAGTTTAACATTGAGTGTTTTATCATGATGCATGGTTATATATATAAGATGATAGCTTGTCAACTCATCATGATGGATTTGTTTTGATTTTAATGATTATTTAATTCCTAAGCATGTCAAATAAGTGATATGCTTTAATTCTCAATCTTTGAATACTTACATATTTCATGATTGTGTGATGTATATACATGATAGATGAGTTATATATTATTTCTTGCATTAGAAGTGATCAAGGTGGATAATTCGAAAATCATGCATTTGAGATTTTTTTTTGTAATGGTTTTGCCATTGAGTATAAATTTTCATCACCTATAACTCCACTACAAAATGGAATTGTAGAGAGAAATGATAGGTCTATTAAAAAAAAAAATGGTTAAGACCACATTGATTAGATATCATCTCAATAATACTCACTATGAGCTTTGGAAATATAGAAAACCCAACATTAGTTATTGCAAAGCTTTTGGATGCAAATGTTTTATTTTGAGCACAAAAGATAATCTTGGCAAATTTGATCCAAAATTTGATGTTGGTATTTTTCTTGGCTATTCAAACCCAAGCAAATCTTATTGAGTGTATAACAAAAGAACTTTGATTGTGGAAAAATTTATACTTGTTATATTTGATGAGTCTAATTCTTCCTCTATGGAGAAAGTTGTTTTTTATGATAATGTAGATGAAGAGCTACAAGAAGATTATCAAATGATAGCCAAAAGAATGCACCACTTGAAAATCAAGAGGAGCAACATGAAGAAACAAATGCGAAGTAAAATGAAGGTATTTCTCAAATACTCCCCAAGGAGTGGAGGTATGTTTCTTCTCACCTTAAGAACTTAATTTTGAAAGATCCATCACAAGGTGTAACTACTATATCATCTCTTAAAAATATATATGAGCATTTGTAATAATGAATTTGATCACTTGTTCTTTAACTCATCATTATGGCTTTTCTTAATAGTTATGTTGATTTTGATGATCTATATATTGGCATATGTTGATTTTGATGATTTATATATTGCCATTATGTACTTATATTTTTACTTAAGTTTTGATGATAAAGAATGTGCATTGATGATTACATTATATTTGATGAAGCTTGATCTTATGCAATCTATGATTAGTGAATGAATGCATTTTTTTGTACTTTATCGATGTATTGTTGAATATGTCTTACTTATTTTAAATGATATCGAAAAAGGGAGAATGATTTAATTTGTGTTATGAAAATATATGCATGTATCTAGGGGGAGCATGTATGCAGGGGGAGTTTTTGTTAAATAATTTTCAAATCATTTTTTAACTTGCATTGATAATTATGGAGCTTGAATATTTGATAATATGCATGCCAATTTGGTAAAGAAAACCTCTTTGCGAAGAAGAATTTTCAAAAATTCGGCATAAACTTGGAATGATTTGATTTCTTGATGATTTTGGTAATTGATGATTATATGTGTGTTGCTTGATAAATTGATGGAGTTGTTGATATTGTTTAAGCTTATATGGAAGTGTTTTTAACTATGTTGTGTATTTGAGGATTTGTGCATTTTAAGGGGAGACTATGTCGAAATTTTTTCTCGCACAAAATGGGTAATATCTTCATTGAATTATTTTTAATGATTTTGTTTCAATTGCATCTATCTATCTTTTCTTTTTTATGATGAAAGGGGAGATAAATATGATATTTTTTTTGGGATAAAATTATTTTGATTAAATTTTTAAATTGGCCATATATTTAGGGGGAGCATATAATATGTTTTTAAATAATATGCATTTTGAGTAATTGTTTTGATAATTGATATTTGATTCTTTTGATGATTTTGATGATATGTGATTATGGTGAGGACTTGATGATTTTGAGATATGATGATAATTTGTGAGTAATATCACTAATCTTGTATTTGAGGTGATGCTTGTTGTTAGGGGGAGATTTTGTTGAAATTTCTATTCGGACAACATGGGTAACAAATTTGCTATTTTTTATTCTTTTCCTTTACGTTTTTTTTATGATGAAGGGGGAGAAGAATACATGTTTTCAAATCTATAAAAATTTGCTACTTTTGTCTTTGCCAATTAAGTTTTTCTTTTTTGATGATGAGGGGGAGAAAAATCCATGTATTTAAATATATTAATTTAGCTAATTGGCAAATTGTAAGAGAAAATTATTTTTAGGGGGAGCAATTTGTGGAATCATTCTTTAAATACATGAAATGTTTGTCATCATCAAAAAGGGGGAGATTGTTAACATATATGTTTCCATAATATTGATTTTGATGATAACAAACAAAGTTAAGAATGATTAATCCTTTAAGCCCAAATTATTTAATATTCTTTTTAAATAAAATCATTATTTTCATATTATAAATGTTTTATATTTAATGGAAAAATGATTTTATGAAATTGATTGTTTTTAATCTTTTTAAATAAATCATTATTTTCACATTATAAATGTTTCATATTTAATGGAAAAATGATTTTATGAAATTGGTTGTTTTTCAAAGTTTATGGTTTAATTGAAAGAATTTTGAAAACTTTGAAATAAACAAGTATTGCTTGAAATTTTGGTTTTGGACCTATTCGAAACTATTTAAATATTTTGGGTCATTCTATAATTTCACATAGGTTGGGTGAAATCATAATTTCAGAAAGTTTTGGGATTGACAAAGTAATATTTAGAAATTCTGAAATTGGACCTATTTGCAAAGTTTCATAACTTTTTGGGCCGTAATACAATTTTACAAAGTTTTGGGGTCAAACTATAATTTAGAAAATAGTGCACTGAACAGGTTACTGTAGCAAGCGGAATTCCGGATTCTGACAAACGGAAGTCCGGATTTTAGGCAGAATCTATCCGAATTGAAAGCGGAATTCCGGATCCTGACAAACGGAAATCCGGTTGTTGGGCAGTAAACTACTGAGCGTAAGCGGAAATCCGGATGTGATAAAGCGGAAGTCCGGATGTTCAGAAATTCAAATTTGTGGCTGTAACGGTAACATTAAGCGGAATTCCGGATGTCCATAACCGGTAATCCGGTTACGACCAAAATGTGCATAACGGCTAGTTTTTGAGTTCAAACTATATAAACTCAAAACCAATTCATTTTTGGTAATCCAAGCAAGCAAGAACAAGTGCACACAACATATATTGAGCTTCAACTTCGTGAATCATCATTCATTAAATCATCTTTGTTCTTCAATTTGTATATCCACTCTTAAAGAGAGATTGATTGTTGTATTTTTCATTTCACATCAAATTGTGAGAGTACAAGTGTGAGAAACACTTGGGGTGAAGAGATTGGAGATATAATCTCTTATTGTAAAGGTTCATTGACACCTTGAAGTCAATTGTAATCGTTTGAAGCCTTGGAAAGGCTTCGATAGTGAAATCCTCAAGCCCGGTGTGCTTGGAGGTGTGGACGTAGGCGGGGATTGCCGAACCACGTAAAAATCCTAGAGTTTGCTTTCTCTTCCCTTGCTCTTTAATTATTGTGCTTTGATTGAACTTATTGCTTTCAAGTTTTTATTAAGACATTAGATTACTTGTTGTGTGGATTTGCTAGGATAATTTTTAAAATTCCAATTCACCCCCCTCTTGGGTTGCACACTTATATTTCATGTTTGTGTTTAACTTAATTGTTGTTCGACAACAGGTTATGGTTCTGGAACAAAACAACCAAAAACAAAAGGGTGAGAAAGGAGGCTTCAATTGATCTTCTTTTACGTACTAAATTAATTCTGTTGCAGAGCTGTAAAGTTAAATAAGTGCTTAGCTATGGAATGCCAAGTAAATTGATTTCTCTTTTGAGCAAGGAAGACGCACAATGTAATCCAATGAAGATGGTATTGTATTCTACCAATAGATTTTAAGTGGTTGTTAGAATTTTTAGATTAAATTGTTCCAACTCATTCTAACCCAAACTAACCCGAATTATTCTAACCCAAACTAACCCGAATTAACCCGAACCGAAATTTTAACCCGAATTATCAACCCAATCCGATCCGAATTGCCAACCCAAACCGAACCGAACCGAATTAAATTCGGTTCGGTTTGGTTCGGGTTGGCATTTTCAACCCGATTGGGTTCAATTCTCCAACCTGAACGGGTTGAAATCCAAACCGAAACCCGAACAACCCGAACCGAAACCCGATTTGCCCACCCCTAGGCACAACAGGTTCATTGTTGTCCATCATTTGTGTTAAGTTTCTTTATTTCTTGAAATCTTGTTTCTTGTCGTGCAAGCTTTGACTCTCTTTTGACTCTTTGACTCTTCAGTCTTGCTTCCACAGTGTTCTTTGACTCTCTTTTGATTCTTTGACTCTTCAGTCTTGCTTCCACAGTGTTTCGCTTTTTCAAATCTGGTTATTATTGTTTATTTAAGACTTTTAGTTTTAGTTCTATTAACTTTTCCCATATTTGAATACTTAAAAAATACTAAAATTTATCAATAAATTGTAAAATCTATTTTTTTTCTGAGGCAAATTCGAATTACCCAATGCCAACAACAATGATATATATACACACAGTGTTTTACAATTTTAGCAATGATATGTTAGCAAATATGGACGATAGAACTTACGCAATAACTACTCTAATTATAATCATCCATCCAATCAAATTACAATCATACTATTGTAAAATCAAGAAATAAAATAATTATAAATTTATAAAAGATAAAATAATTAATAATAAATTATATCTGAGGCGACGACCAACGTATAAATTCAATTACATACTATCAAATTAAGAATAAATATTTGTTGATAAAGTAAACCATGCATTAGATTTACGAATTTTTGTTGTGAATAGAAGGAGATTTCAAGCAATTGGATTACTCCCATTGTTTCTTTGAAGCATAAATAGATTAAGATAAATAAAGTTTATCTTTTATGTTATAGAGAAGGAGATTTTGATCCATTGGGCTACTCTTATTATTTTTTTGAAAAGAAACGTATATGGAAAAAAAAAAAAAAAGGTGAACATGCATACAATATACAAATTATCCCATTTTAAAAATTATTTTTAATAATTAAAAAAAATAGTGCTTGAAAATCACCTGCAACATTGTTATCTGGCATTTTCAATTCCTCGCTTTTAGAACAACTTTTAATTTACTCCAATTTCTTAGAGGTCTCTCATGCAAATCGGAAAAAAAAATATTAATTAATGAAAAAATTTTAATAGTAACAATCAGTCTTAAAATTGGGTAAAGATGAAAAATAACATACTGAAATATGGTTTGAATCTAATTATAAAAATCTCCTCCAAAATTGAAAATGAAAATAACAGTTCTTATATATAGTAGGTCACACTGAAATTAATTCTACAAATTAGAACTTTGTCATTCTTCACCAAATTCACATTTCTTGTGTGAAGGGGTGGTTGAGAGAAAACATGACAACATGAAGAAAATTGCATGTGATAACATAAAATTTAAGAATACATTCTTATTATTTTAGATATCAAAAATTGCTTTGGAGTTCTTTTTTTTTTAAATGTTATTTATTTTTGAAAATAATTTTTGAATATTTATAAAAATTTCTTTAGCATTTTTTTTGGAGTATTTTTTTGAGAATTTAAAATAAAAAAAAATTAACCTTTTGTTTCCTTTAAAAAAAACACTTGGGCTTTGAAGCCTTTCCAGGCTCGGGCAACCAAAAGTCTGACCTTTTTCACCTACCAGGCTACCATAGGCTTAGACAAAATCCAGGCTGGGCTTGGGCTTCACTTCATTTTTCATCTCTTTAAAGTTGTTTTTTTTAATTATTTAAAAAAATTATATAGATACAAAAAAAATTACTTTAAAAAAACAAGTGATATGCACCGGCTCCGTTTATTGTGTTGACAACTGAGTAAACTGGGTATAGTTTAATGTTGTTTTTATAAACATTATGTTTAATTTTAGAAAAAAATCTATGGTGCAATTGTGGTACCGTGCCACAGTTGCATCCAGCCGTTAGATGCTAATAGACTCTACTCATTTAAGTACATCTAACGACTGGATACAATTATGACACGATGCCACAGTTGTACCGTAGCCGCACCCCTAATTTTGTGTGTGATTATCGGTGCTTTTTACTTTTTGTTAGAAAAAGTGCTTCGTCCTTCCACTTGTCATGTCTCCATTGGTCCATATGTCACATACAAAATTATGTCCATTTGGAGTAACTAAGTTGGGCTATGCCTTGACAATGGGCTACCATCTCCCTGGGTTGTAGGAGCCCCATTACCATAAAAAAACATATATTCTAATAAGTAATAACAATAAATATGAACAAAGAATTTGTTTTTTCCTATTATCTAGCAGGTTCTATTTTCTTTTTCCATAATCAAAAGGAATTATATCAAAATTATATTCAATTTTTAAAAATCAAATGTATCTTTGTCTTAATCATTTCCACAGCAATGTAAAAAAATAATAATGATTTACTTTTTCACAATAAAAAACCAAATCAAAATTTATAATAATAAAATGTTTTTAAAATTAAAATTTATAGTAAAGTTGCTTAGGTCTAGATGAATTTTAAATGCTAGACTAAAAATATATAAATATTTTTTGTTCGTTTGATCGTGTGGGCATCTAGCACCGATGACTGCGTGTGCATAATCACCTAATTTGTAGTGCATAATTGCACGCACAATAAGTTATGATTAGGGGCCATAGAGTTCCCAGCACACAAACCCCAATTGAAACTCATCACGCCAGCAATTGCGCACTATTTTCCGATTCTATGTATGTAAAGGCAATTATCAAGTCATATTAGATGTAAATTATAATAACTCAAAAGTAAGATTACTTAGTCTCTGTTCGGTATGGCTTATTTAATAGTTATAAATACTTATTTAATTTTATAAGCACTTATCATAATTTTTATTGTTGTTTGATTATTTTTCTAATAGAGCTTTTAAAACTTAAATAAGATGTTTTACCTCTACTACCTAAAGCTCAAATTGTGAGTTTTTGGACGTAGAGGCTGAATATCTTTTTTTTAAATGTCAAAATATCTCAAATATCATCTACTTATTTGATAATTTTAGTTATTCTTTTCATAATATAATTTTAAAAATTTTACCTATCAAAGTAATTTCATAAATTTTTATTAATAACTAAATAGCTAAACTTTTTTTTAGTAAAAATTTTATTTATAAAAACTCTACTAATAAAAATACTACTTAAAAAATTATATTAAACGGAGCCTAAAAAAAATAATAGTATGGAAAAGAAGTGGGAAGGTCATGGGCCGCGACATTTTGGTTCGTTGCAAGTTCCAGTATATGCAAATTATAAATATTTGAAAACAAAGCGTGTAGTGTACGAGCAAGAACCTTTTGGTTTCATTTGAACAGTAACACACATGGCATCTTCTTCGTCTTCTTCAACTGCAAGTTCGTCAGAAGAGCTGACACTGACAGTCAAATGGAGCGGCAAAGAGTACACAGTCCGAGTCTGCGGCGACGACTCAGTTGCCGAGCTGAAGCGCCGTATCTGCGAGCTCACCAACGTTTTGCCCAAACGTCAGAAGCTCCTTTACCCTAAAATCGGCAACAAACTCGCCGACGACACCGTTTTGCTCTCTCAACTCCCCCTCAAGTCCTCCCTCAAAATGACCATGATTGGGTTCGTCTCAAAATTTGTATTTTTTTTCCTTATTTGATTCAAAATTTGTTCCCTGGTTTTATGCTTAATTTTTTTAAAATAAATTCTGTACCCACTTCTTAAATTTAGGCCAATTTTATGATGACATTTTGATTATCTCTTATAATTGTGAGATAAAAAGGATCAGTTTAAATATGAGCAAGCTAGTATTTGGCTTTTAAGTTCACTATGGTGCTGGCAGTTATACTTCATTGAGTTGGTGATATTGAATTCAACTGAAACTTTTTCAGTACTGTTGAAGATGAGATAATTGTGGATCCTGTGGACTCTCCTGAAATTATTGACGATTTTGAACTTGGGCAAGAAGAAGCTGTTGACATCAAGGACAAAGAAGTCAATAAGCAGAAACTGAGGCGTCGTGTCAGTCAGTACAAGGTCTGTTGTATTGTTGTTTACTTTAAAATGTGGTGAAAATGTTGACTGGTACGGATGAATTTGGTGTATTTGGAAAAGGGTTGCAATGACTGGTTTCTAATGGATTAAATTAGAATTCGCGTTTCAAATTTTCGTTGTAATGCTCAATGTTTTCATTGCCAACGTATTTTTGTGGTTCCGTAACTAAATTTTCTAAATGACAGCATATTAATAGGTTGATATTCTTTATGTCACATTAACTCACGAACATACAGGAGATTATTTCGAGTGGATTGATTTGGTTGTAATTTTATTTCACACTGTTTAGTGGCCTTATTTCTACTAACATGTGCTAATTGTAGATTAAACTTCGAAATCCATGCCGTGAAGGGAAGAAGCTACTCGTTCTGGATATTGATTACACATTATTTGATCACCGGTCTACTGCTGAGAATCCGCTTCAACTTATGAGGCCTTGTAAGATCTTTTCTCATTGCTAGTATTTACCTTCAATTTTCTTTTTCTTCCACTAACAATTATCTCTGGCGTCGTTGTATTCTGCAGATCTTCATGAGTTTCTCACTGCTGCCTATGCAGAGTATGATATCATGATATGGTCGGCAACCAGGTCAGATTTCTGCCGATCCCTTTTCCTTTTACTTCTTCCAAGATAATGATTTTGAAAGAGATGGAGTAAATTTGTTTTTGGAAGTTGGGGTAAGAATATCTATTGCAGAAGCTTATAAATTTTTCCTTTCTGCAGCATGAAGTGGGTTGAGTTGAAGATGGAAGAGCTTGGTGTGCTAACAAATCCAAACTACAAAATCACGGCACTTCTAGATCATTTAGCTATGATCACAGTTCAATCGGATTCTCGAGGAATTTTTGATTGCAAGCCACTTGGCTTGATTTGGGATCAGTTTCCTGAGGTATAAATAAAACTATATTTGAATTGTCTCTGCTTGCTGCTGTCTTTGCTAGTATTAAAGAGGAGGCTTGAATCATATGAAATTATATCTTTTTCTTTCTTTTCTTTTGGTGTTTCCTTTGTGTTGCATATGGTGGCATAAATCATTAGTTTAGAGTGGACTATTTTCAGAATAGGAGTAAGAGAAGAATTGTCTTCAAAATAGTTAATGGTAGTGTTGACCTGGAACAATTTCATCTTTGTGAATCCCACTATAGTCCTATGAATGCCACCGAATAACTATATGAAATGCAAAAGAGATTTGCTTCAGATGCTTTTTAGAAATTGGAAATTTTGCATTTTCATGTGGTCGGTGATGGTGGTTTTTGTTCTATTTGCAGTTCTACAGTTCCAAAAACACCATCATGTTTGATGATCTGCGAAGAAATTTTGTGATGAACCCACAAAATGGTTTGGCTATCAAGCCATTTAGGAAAGCTCATGCTAATCGAGACAGCGATCAAGAGCTTGTAAAACTCACGCAGTACTTGCTAGCAATTGCAGATCTGGATGACTTGAGCAACCTTGATCATGGCAGATGGGAGTTTTATATTGAGGACAACACCAAAAGACGCAGGCATGCATGAGCAATGTCAGCAAGCTCTGGGATTTCCTTTATATCGCTGTGACCATGTTCTTGAGGTATGTGTTATATGAGATTAGTAGTTCCAGGCATTTATGCTAAAATTGGTTTCACTCTTCCAGTAGGGTTTGACTAGTTGGAAATGACTTAATTATTGCATAACCAAAGACGAAATCCAAAATTTTCATAATGTCGTAATTTTGTGCCTAGTTTACAATCTTAAATTTTCAAATTTTCTTGCGTTTTGCGTATGGATGTTAATCTATTTGATCCACGCCATGATCCAAATTAACTACAGCAGATATAGTAGCAAATTGCAAATTTGCTGAATTTGTTCTGATGTGTGTAGGCTTAAGCACTTGTTGGCACCTAAAATAAATTGTCATTAAATTTGGTTATTGGCAATCTATTTATACTTTGTTCAGCTAATTTTCAATCGCAAGCTAGCAGCATACAAAGTAATTAATCCCATACCGAGTTTTCTGTAACCTTGCCTATAATTGCCTGTGTTGCAACAAATCATAGGCCTGGAATATAACATGTAGCGAATTAGTTTGGTTGAAAATATTCTCATTTACGGGTTATTCAATTCATTTCTTTCATTTTTTTTTTCTCTGTTCTAACACTATCTATGTTCTACTTTCTTTTCAAGGACATTAACATCGAATGCTGAAGTTCCCGGTAAAGGTCAATGTTCTGGGAATATTAATGATTTCAGTAAAGATCTCTTTCTCTTCAGAGGTTTCAGTATTGGATTGTGATATTGTTGAAGATATTATATATTTCTGTGTTTTTGTTGAGGGCATGGTGACTGATGAACACAGGATTGCTAACTATTTAGTTATTATTATTATACATGGTACAATTTGTAAAGTTTTGTTGAGAAATCAAATATGAATTGATGTTGGGGAAAATTTTGAGTGTTAATGACGATTACTCCTGCAGAGTGGATGTATGCACGTTTTTTAAATTTCAGGCTGAACTGCTTTATTTATAATGCAACCTTAAATTAGAGTTAGACAGAATGTTTAGTTTTAAATCTTTATTTTAAAACATGTGGACATCCACTCTTAAGAATCTTTATGTTAATAATTGGTTTATAAGATTGTAAGAAAGATTAATGTTAGGGGATCTCAATATTTGGATCTCTGTTTATATGCTAATTGATGTGACATTCATTTATTTGATGATATAATAATAATTTCACGAGTTAAAAAATTCATCATTGTGCATGTAGATGGGATACAAGTTATATATCGAATATTACTAAAGCTCAATAATGTACTCTCCATTTTCTTGAACTCCTATTTTTCTCATTAGTGGGTTTAATAGTAAAGAGAACTAGGGTTGGCAACAGGATGGGACTTAATTGGGATTTGGCGATCTTGATCCTATCTCGATTATCAATTGGGACAAAAAATGTGTCCCAAATTTCGTCCAAACATTGACTTGGAACAAAAAAGGCTCTCGATCCCAGCTCGATGTGGGATCCCAAGTCTTGATCGAGATCTCCAATTATCACTGGATGATATAAATTTTTTATCACATGCTGTAGATTCTCTAATAAACGACATATCATATATCTATAACCAACATGTCATATATATTATATATCAAAACAACTAATCATATACATATAACCGATATGTCATATGTGATCTATATTATTTATCAAAATGACTTGTAATACATGTGACTGACATGTTAGATTTATGTGATTCTTTAAATTAACTTGTCATACATTTCTAAAAATTTAAATTTTGGGACATTCAGGATCCCGATAGGATTTACTGCATCATGTTCCAAATAGTAAGCCAGGACAAATTTGAGTCTTCAATCCCAACCTAAATAGTAAATCGAGATAAGATTTTGTATCTAATTTTGTCCTGACCGGGCCGTGAATCTTGATTGGATTTTGGGGAATTCTTCCATCTTAAAGAGAACTGAAAGATGGTATTTTTAAATAAAACCCTAACATGTTAGTATTAATATTGATATTAATGATATGCTATATATGTCTATGTTGTTTGATAAGAATGAGATTGCACAATAAACTTTTTTAATTTAAAATTAGTTCCATCAAATTATAATTATTGATTTTAGAATTCTAGAAGATTTTGTAAAACTTGTTGAAAAAACCTAACCAAATTAATTGATCCTTAATTTGTAGTCCAACCCTCTAATCAATTAATTAAAATCTTTAAATAACCAATTAACGACATTAAATTAAATTGACTTTTTTCTGGTAACTCCAATCGATCTGCCTCTTTCATAGTAAATGATTAATGGCTCTTTCTTGTTTGGCTACAACTTCAAAAAGACAGGTTCATTGGAATATCTTGAGAATTTCGAAAACTTTATCACGACATTAGTAAGTCCAAATAAATAAATTAATTAATTAAATAAAAAATAAATGCTTTGTGATTTTCTATTGGCACCACAAGATACAGAGCAAACCCATATATATATATATATATATATACCAAAGTGCTTCTAATCAAATTGATGTCAGCTGGTTGAATCATCACCCAAAAAATACAGCCAAAAACGTATTGGGATAAACGTAGCGGGATAAGTCCCTAATTTCTAATGTTTTACATAGTTTTTATTTTTATCAATCACTCATTGATTAAGTGGTTGGCACTTTCTCACTTCATTCTTGAGGTCGAGATTTTCAGTTTTCTCATGTGTGTTCAGGAATTATAATTTCTCTCGAGAGTATATCTCTTATGGGAGTGAAATTTTTTAGTTGAAAGAAAGTTATGTTTACACTAAGTTCTAAATATATTATGATACTTTTAAAGAGCTTGAGAGTTTTGAGTTTTTTCATGTGGGTTAATCTCTCACAAAGTAAATTTTTAAGCTGGACTTCAAATAATACATATTTAGATAGGTGCAAGTCTCGGCGGACTTCAAATTATAAATTTTAAACATTGCTATATCAATAGATTTATAATGTAATTCAGATGTACTATATCAAGATTGATGCCGCAAACTTATGGAACTATTTGACACAAATAGACAAGCTATGTCATTTCTTTGAAAAAATAAAACAAAATCTCAGGGGGCTTACTATTATTCCTAAAATTTATTACAAAGTGCTTCACCGGAGTCAAAAGGGATGGCCAAAATATAAGCACACAAAAAATACACAACCAAAAACTTATCACAAAGCACTTAATTAGAGCGAAATAGACTTATATAGACTACACTTAGGCGACCCAAATAATTTTTTTTTTGCCAAAATAATTTTACGTATTTTTTAGAAAATTCATAATGAAAAAGAAAGCCATTAACACAACAAATAATAATGATAATGATGATGATGATGATGCAGCACAGAGTGCATGAAAAAAAAAATAAAAATAAAACTCACCTGCTAATTGTGATTTGATATTAAAATGCAAAACCGCAAAAACCCTAAATGGACTTTGATTCTCTGAATTACTTTTAACACACAATCAAATACAAAACCTTAGTATCCAAACATGGCATTAAATTTGTTTTTTTTTTCAAAAATAAAAAATAACGCAACATTCTCTCATTGCATTTATTATCGTTATCATAAATAAATATAAATTACCTAATATAAAATCAAGTGTTGTGTTGCCTCATTTTTAAACTATGTATTATTTAATTCATTTTTACTTTCATTTTTTGTTAGTGGTAAAATGTAAACCAAAGGTATTGAGGGATGACATATATGGAGTATGATTCAGGACCCTGATAAAGAATGAAAGGGAAGCTGATAAGGGAGGATCAAATGAGAAGATCTCGAAGAATCAAGCTCAATCATCCAAATTGCCCGAGAGTAATAGAAAAACGCCTTCTACAATATATCCAAGTCGCCACATGACTATACAAGACCACGAGACAGTGACAGCCACGCCATCGCCACCATGCCACGTCGTTACAGCACAATCCCCACTCAGACTATCTCCTAAATATATCCTTATACACCACTAAAGTAAGAATTAGGGAAAAGGGACCATAGACAAGGCCACTTGCACTCCTCTAGTGAGGTTAGGCACTTTTCAACTCAATTGACTCATTCAAAATGGGTCAATTAGAGTTAAGGACACACTATCAACACAGATTGTCCCTAAATAGACAATCGTCCAGTCCAAACAAGCTTAAGAGCCTCCTTAAAAGGTGACAAATTACCTTAAAAGCCCTACATGAGGGGGAATATCACCAATGGCTAATCGCCACATGTCTAAAGGGACACAAAGACACCCTCATGGGCAATCTTCCATAAATGGTCAGATTGACCTGAGAAAAAGAGTAAGTTTACTTACTCACAAAACACTCAAAATCTCTTATTCTAAGGTTTTCTTTGAAAAACCCTCTCTCCATTCAACTTTCTATTGACTTGACTGTCGAAGTGTCGTTGCCACCCACAAGGTTGTCCGAAAGTGAGAAGAACTCCATAAGGATCATCGAGAGCTAAAAGACCTCCAATAGGATTGTCAAAAAAAAAAAAAAAAAACTCCCAGAGAGATCGTCCTAGAGCAAGAAGACCTCCTAAAAGATTGTCCTAGATTAAGAAGAACTCCCAGAGGGATCGTCCTAGAGCGAGAAGACCTTCTATATGATTATTCCAAAGTAAGAAGAACTTCAAGAGGGATCGTCCTAGAGCAAGAAGACCTCTTACATGATTTTCATATAATAAGAAGAACTCCTAGAGGGATTGTCTTAAAGTAAGAGGAACTTTTAGAGTGATCGTCTCAAAGTGAGAAGAACTCGTTAAAGAGCCCTAGAATGAAAATGACTCTCAAAAGAGCCATAAGTGAGAAGAACTGTTAGAAAGAGCCCTAAAATAAGAGAAAAAAATCTCCAACAAAAGGATCACCCTCGAGCAAGAAGAACTTAAAAAAAAAAGGACCATCCCTAGATAAGAAGGGAACATGACAAACTCTTTAAAATTTCAACATAATGGGAAAGTCGCAATCTTTGAGGGCGCACTCCACACTCCCCAAGTATCCAAGACAGTGTGAAGTTCACCTCCAATGAGGGTTTATCCAAACCTCTCGAGTCTCTAAGATGCTAAAAAGATCCTATTATTGAGAAGTCCACCTCAAATTCCTCAATTTCTTCATCTCAATATTATGATTATCCATTTCTAACTCAGCTCTTTATTTTTAAAATTTATATATTTGAAACATATTTTTTACATTTATTGCTTGTAGGGACCTCAATGGTCCCTCATATGATTGATCCTCTTTTAAAGAGACCTCGTGAGATCGTCTCACTTGGCCATTATCTATAATTTGTTTGAGGTTCTTATTAATAAAAACATGATTTTACCTTCACCATTGATTGTGTTTATATCATGATAAGGACTAGGGATGGCAAAATCTGGGTCCGGGTCTGGGTTTAGTCTTTCCAGTTTCGGACCCGGATGGTAATTTGTAATTCCGGATCTGAAAATAAACTCGGATATTTTTACTCCGGGTTCAACCCAAAAATTTTCAGGTTTTCGGATTCCGGGTTTAGAACCCAGATGATTGATAAAGAGATATGATTTTCTCTCTATTTTCAGTGAATTCCTCCTTACATTTTAATTTATTGCCAACAACAATGAAAAATAATTCAAAGTCAAATAACTAAAAATAAATTCAAAGATAAGAGAGCATACAAAATTCAATTTTCAAACATAGTGATGACAAATTTGGCGATGATGATGAAAAATTGGGCTTTGTGGGGTTAAATCAAGAAAATGGGAGAAATGAGATTTAGTCTTCAACATCATGTACGCTATTCATTCTCATCTCCACTCTTGCTTTCTTCTTCCTTTGCTACAGCCGCCACTTCTAATCTCCTTTTCTTCTTCCTTTTTTTGGTTTTTTATTTTTCTATTTTTTTATTCTTTCTTCATCGATCTTCTTCGCCTTTGATGATGATGAACATGAACACAGCAGGGGTGGTGAAGCAATGGCGAGCGGCGACGATGATTTGATGAAGAGAAGGGTTGAATAGAGAGGAAATGGTTTGGCTTATGATGATTTGATGAATTGATGAAGAGAAGGGAGAGAGTGGAAATGTTCAGCGGCTGTGAATTAGGGCAGGGCTGGTTGTTTTTTAATTTATATTAAGAGGGTTTCGAATTTACGGGTTCAACCAAACCCAGAACCGGACCTGGATACATCCGGGTTGATAAAATTGAATCCGAATTTAGAATTTAATTTGCTCCGGTATGGGTTGAACCCGGACCGGATTTTCCGGATCCGGATTAAATTGCCATTCCTAATAAGGACTCAAAAAGGACCTGATGGGTTATCCTTTTTCGATATGTTAGATACATTTAATTATACATGCATTTTATGAAAAAATCCCTAAAGGGATCTTGTAGACCCTATTGAGTTGATTGAGACATTTAGATTAATTTTTTATGGATAGTTTAAATTGAAACGAATAGATGGTTGCTAAATATTATTGTCTATTAATTTATACATTTATCAAATACCATTAAGTGGAATAATAATAAACATTGCTCTAGTTCACGGGAAGAACATATACGAATAATGATTGCTCTAGTTCACAGGAAGAACCTAAGAAGCTACAAAAAAGATCTCTCAAATTTTTATGCTCTTATTCAAGAACCTGTGTTACTAAAGGATAAAATGACAATCATACCCCGAACTGAAGGCGCACTCGAAAAACGATGAAGCCGATATCCCTATGATGATGCACTAGTGATCACAATTGATATCTCTTTCCAGTAGATATCATCTTTGCCATCATCTTGCACCAAAATGGACATAAACTTTATGAAGATGCACCCATGGGGAACCCCGTTAGCAGGAGTTGCAGGCGAGAAAATAATGCCTAAAGAGGTCATATCCTTACCAGCTATTGTAACTCATGATTATCACCATATTGTTCATCTTATTGATTTTTTTATTGTCTATAGGAAAAACGCCTATAGCTATGTTATCAACCACCCATACACTACTTCAACCAAATGTGCCATCTCAATACGCTACTTGGTGGTAGTGTCGTTAAGGTGCACCAAATTTAAAACCTTACCACTAATATAAATAATTAGTACAGAGCGAGTAAGGATCGATCCCACAGAGACTATGCTAGTTATATTTATTATTAACTCCAAAGCAAGATTTAAAATAAAATAATAGTAATAATAATAATAATAGTAATAGTAATAATAATATAAATTAATCTAACTAAAGAAAATGCCAATTAAAAATAAAAGGGGGATTTATGAATTTTTAACTAAATAGTAAGAAATAAAGAAATTAAAATTACGAACAAGAATTTAATAAAAACTCTAATTAAAGGAGAAAGAAATAATAATGATGAAAACTTTGGTTAAAGGATCATTCGCCACCACCAAACATGCACATAATATATTAATTCTATCATCAATTTATATTGAAACTATCAACCGTAGACAACAATAAGCTCTGTTAGTCTCAATCTTTCCTTAGTGTGTCGTTAGGCAAAATAAGCTCTTCACCTAATCTCTAACCATTAAATAATTTAAAACAAGCTCTTTAAATTTAAGATAATGGAAGCATTAAACAAAGAAAGATATTAGGTTGATCTAGGCAATAAACACACAAGCTCGGATTATTTAACCTAGGTTATGTTCTTCAATTGAAATCACTGATTCCAACCTGCTACTAATGATTAAAATATCAAGACAATTACGGATCAAGAATTTTAATCTAGCAATAAAATTTATTCAAGTCCTATCTAATTGGCCACTCAAACAAAACAAGAATAAATCATGAACATTAATTATAGAAGAACATAAACAATCTCAATTAAATAAATTGAATGATAGAATTTAAATTTAATTGCATAGCATATTTAGGGTTTTGAATTCACCCTCAACCAAATAAAAATCTAGCCTAACATAATTGAATTGAGAATAAGAGAATTGACAAAACCAATCATGGAGATTAATTCAAGCGGCTGCCTTTTTCTTCAATTGGATTTCGGCTGTTGATTTTTCTTCTTCTTGCCGAATTCTTCTTGCTGCCTTGCTCTCTTTTTATAATGCTAGTTGACCGAATTCTTCTCCAACAAGAATAAAGAAATCCTTTTTCAATTCTAATTTAAATCCTTTTCCAATTTAATCTTCATTCCTTCTCAATTTGAATTTCTTCATGCCTTTTTATTATCCACAATCTCCAATTAATTCCCTATTCAATAAAATAATACAATGAATTAAAAATAAGAAATAAAAATAACTAGCAAATATATAAAAAAATAAAATATGTATATTAATTAATTCCCTATTAAATTAAAAATTAACTAAAATAACTAGAATATTTAAGATCAAAATAAGAAAAAGATGGAGAAATTAAAAGCAAAATATATGGAAAATATGCACTTATCAAATTCCCCCACACTTACCCTTTGCTCGTCCTCGAGCAAACCTAGAACAAAAATAAAAAGAAAACCTAAACTAGTCCACTTTCGTAGGAAATCACGATTACATTTAGCGTATGCAACAAGCCTTTAAACCCCTAGGCGGCCCTAGTGGACGAGTTATAGTCTCGTGAGGGCTTCAGCGATGATACCCACAAACATCATTGCAAATTTTTTTTTTTTTTTTTAGTTTAGCAGAAAAAGAACAAAGGAATTTAAAATAAAACTAGCCTCAAAGATTGCATAAATCATATAGCTAAAAGAAAATTTCAAATATTATCAAAGTTCTAACTTTAATTCAATAGTCAATCACATCTTTCTTTTGATTCTCATAGTGTGTGTGTGTGAATCAATTCAATTAAAATCCATTCCCAAAATCTTCAATATCAACAGCCTTTGCCTTGAACAAAGAAAAGAGTAGGTCAAACTAATCTTATCATCTTGATCTCTAATTTTTTCTTTTTTTCTTTTACAGGCATTTGTGTGCATTTTCTTTTGAAATTCCTCTTTTTTTTTTTTTTTTTTTTTTTTAGTCAAGAGCTTTCACTCTACCCCTTAAGGTAGCCTTCTTCTCATGGTAGATTATCCTCTACATACTGGTGGTACATAGGCCCAAATTACTCAAGGATAGCTTCACTCTTAAGGGTTATAGGTAGCTATTTCTGACTATGGAGCCTGTGCATACTACACTGTATTGTGGAGATAAGAATCAAGACAAACAGTCATTTACTCAATCTAAAATTCTCAACTCAGGCTGCGTCAATCTCAAATTCTAAGTCAAAATTATGAAAGAATTGATATTAGTGCTCATGGTTTAAAGAATCTCAATTAAGAGGAAATCAACACAAGAATCAAGTATAAACTAAGGTAATATTCAACCCTTTCTAAGAACCATATTCATTGTCAATCAAATTCTTATCACTGGCTAATATTCAAAACAATTTTTTTTTTGTTTTTTTTTTTGTTTTTTTTGTTTTTTTTTTTTGTAAAAAGAAAAAGACGAAGCAATAAAAACTAAGTTCGAAATCCACCCCCCCACACTTAATTCTTACATTGTCCTCAATGTAAGCCTAAGCTAACAAAAGACAGAATTAAACATGGGAAAATGAGATGAGACACACAAACAGAAACAAACAAAATTCAACACAACGTAGGTAAAGTAAATGAGAATGAGAGGGAGAAAAATCAAATCTGTTATGGCGTGCTCTCCAAATCTTTTCTCCAGCCATTGGGTTGCCTCCCAATAAGCGCTTAGTTTATTGTCCTCAGCCTGACCTGGTTCTCAAGTTTCACTCATCAACGTACGCAGGTTCATAAAGTGGAGCCTCCTCTACATTGAGTGTTTGAAAATTTTCATAGTAAGGCTTCAACCTATGACCATTAACTTTGAACTCTTTACCTGTCTTTAAGCTCCTGATCTCAACTGCACCATGATGAAAAACATTAATAACAACAAAAGGCCCAACCCATCGAGAACGTAACTTACCTGGAAATAACTTAAGGCGAGAATGGAATAACAGAACTTTCTGTCCAACTTCAAAATTCTTTCTCAAGATCTGCTTGTCATGAAAAGCCTTAGTCTTTTCCTTATAGATTCGTGAACTCTCATAGGCATCATTTCGAATTTCCTCTAATTCTTGCAATTGGAGCTTTCTGTGTTGGCCGGCGGCGTCCAGTTCCATGTTACATTGTTTCACAGCCCACCATGCTTTATGTTCAAGTTCCACTGGAAGATGACAAGGCTTACCATATACCAACCTGTAGGGTGACATACCAATAGGAGTTTTGTATGCGGTCCTATATGCCCAAAGTGCATCATCAAGCCGTAAGCTCCAGTCTTTTCTATTCGGATTAACTGTCTTTTCAAGGATTGATTTCACTTCCCTATTAGACACCTCAACTTGCCCACTAGTTTGAGGATGGTAAGATGTAGATACCTTGTGAGTGATGTTGTATTTTCGAAAGAGAGCTTCCACTGACCTGTTACAAAAGTGAGTGCCTCTGTCGCTGATAATTGCCTTTGGTGTTCCAAACCTTGTAAAGATGTTACTCTTTATAAAATCTACCACAATCTTGGAATCGTTAGTTCGGGTGGCTTTTGCTTCCACCCATTTTGAAACATAATCAACCGCAAGAACAATATAGAGATTACCAAATGATGAAGGAAATGGTCCCATGAAATCGATGCCCCAAACATCAAAGATCTCAACTATAAGAATGGGAGATTGTGGCATTTGATTTCTAGGTCCCAAATTACCTGTTCTCTGACAACGATCACAAGATTTACAAAACAAATATGCGTCTTTAAATAGTGATGGCCAATAAAAACCACTCGCAAGTACCTTAAGGGCTGTTCTCTTTGGTCCAAAATGTCCTCCACAAGCCAAAGTATGACAAAAGGTGAGAATAGAAGTAAATTCAGTTTCGGGTACGCACCTTCTAATAACTTGATCAGAACAATGCTTCCACAAATATGGCTCATCCCACACATAATACTTGGCATCACTCTTGATCTTGGCCTTTTGTGCACGGGTTATCTCTTTCGGTACTGTCCTGGTAACCAAGTAATTGACAATATCTGCATACCAAGGAGTAACTATACCTACATGTAATAACTGCTCATCTGGAAAGTTCTCATGCAATGGAAGTGCATCTTCGTTATAGGTAAGTCGACTTAAATGATCTGCCACCAAATTCTCAGAACCTCTCTTATCTAGAATCTCTAAGTCAAATTCTTGCAATAGAAGTATCCATCGAATAAGGCGCGGTTTGGCATCCTTTTTGGTGAGCAAGTACCTAATAGCTGCATGGTCAGAGTAAACGATTACCTTAGATCCAATTAAATAAGAACGAAATTTCTCTAAGGCAAAGATAACTGCTAAAAGTTCTTTCTCTGTGGTGGAGTAGTTAAGTTGTGCATCATTCAATGTACGAGAGGCATAATAGATGACATGAGGAAGCTTGCCCACACGCTGGCCCAACACGGCTCCAACAGCATAGTCACTGGCATCGCACATAATCTCAAATGGTAAATCCCAGTTTGGTGGTTGAATCACAGGGGCCGATGTCAAAACCTCTTTTAACTTCTTAAAAGCTCTTTGGCACTCTTCATTGAAGTCAAACGTTGCATCCTTTTGAAGTAAGTTGCAGAGAGGTAAAGCTATCTTGGAGAAGTCTTTGATAAACCTGCGATAGAAACCTGCATGACCAAGAAAAGAACGAATCCCCCTCACACTAGTGGGAGGTGGTAAGGAGCGTATAAGATCTATCTTAGATTTATCAACTTCAATCCCCTTTTCAGAAATAACATGGCCTAGTACAATACCTTGATTAACCATAAAATGACATTTTTCCCAATTAAGCACAAGATTAGTGTCAATGCATCGTTTAAGAACAAGTGTAAGGTTATCTAAACATTTATCAAAAGAATCACCATAAACTGTAAAATCATCCATAAATACCTCAATGATGTTCTCCACATAATCAGAAAAAATACTCATCATACACCTTTGGAAAGTCGCAGGAGCGTTACAGAGACCAAACGGCATGCGTCGATAAGCAAATGTTCCGAAGGGGCATGTAAATGTCGTTTTCTCTTGGTCTTCCGGAGCGATAACGATCTGATTATAACCTGAGTAACTATCAAGAAAACAATAATGAGAGTGACCACTTAACCTTTCAAGCATTTGATCAATGAATGGCAGAGGAAAATGATTCTTGCGAGTGGCTGCATTCAGTTTACGATAGTCAATGCAAACTCTCCACCCAGTTTGAACTCTAGTTGGCACAAGCTCGTTTTCTTCATTCTTGACCACTGTGATGCCTGATTTTTTTGGAACTACCTGCACAGGACTCACCCATTTACTATCAGAAATGGGATAAATAATCCCCACATTAAGGAGTTTCAGTATCTCATTTTTCACGACTTCCATCATTGGTGGATTAAGGCGGCGTTGTGCATCTCTCGTTGGTTTAGACCCTTCCTCTAGCAAAATACGATGCATGCACATGGAAGGACTAATTCCCTTAATGTCGGCAATGGTCCAGCCAATCGCCGTCTTGTGATCCCGAAGCACCCTAATTAATTTTTCTTGTTGAACTGGGGTGAGGGTTTTAGCAATTATGACTGGAAGTGTTTCATTCTCACCCAAGTAAATATATTGCAGGTGTTCTGGGAGTGGTTTAAGTTCTAAGGTAGGTGCCTGCACAATTGAAGGTAAAATTTTCTCGTTTAATAAAGGCAATTCAAGGTAAGAAACATTATACCCATTGGTGCGTAATGTGACTGCTCCATCTAAGATCGCCATAGCTTCCTCTACCTCATCATCCAACTTTATCAAATTTGCATGTTCCTTAGAATCATCTTTTGTAAGATTTTTGCTTATGGCAATTTCAAAACTGTCATTACCGGATAATTTAAAGAAATCCTGCACCAAAGTATTAATATCATCCATGGCAAAAACAGAATGAACATCACTGGGATACCTCATTGCCTCAAAGATATTGAAGCGGATTACTTCACCATCGAATTCCATTGTAAGGGTTCCATCGTGAACATCAATCTTGGTTCGGGCTGTCTTAAGGAATGGTCGCCCCAACAGAATAGGAGTGGGATTGGGCGACAACTCATCCTCCATTTCAAGGATATAAAAATCAGCTGGAAAGACCAATTCATTTACCTGCACAAGAACATCTTCCATAACCCCCTTCGGGTAAGCATTAGATCTGTCAGCTAATTGAATAATTATACCAGTTTCTTCCATTGGACCTAAATTCAAGGAGTTATAAATCGAATATGGCATAACATTAATTGAGGCCCCTAAATCTAGCATACATATTTCGAATCTGGTATTACCAATAGTGCAGGGGATAGTGAAAGTACCTGGATCCTTGCACTTAGGCGGAAGTTTTCTTTGAAGTACAGCAGAAACATTCTCTCCAACACTTACCTTTTCGTTACCGCTCAACTTTCGCTTGTTGCTGCATAATTCCTTCAAAAACTTTGCATAACGCGGCACTTGTTTAATAGCATCGAGTAGAGGAATATTTACCTCTACTTTACGAAAGGTCTCAAGGATCTCTTTTTCATGCTCCTCTTTCTTGGATTGTTTAAATCTGCTAGGAAATGGTGGAGGAATGGAGAGAGTCTTAATTCGAGGTGAGGGGATACTTACCTCGCCAGATGGATCGACTGGTAATGTTGAGTGGGAATCATCGTTCCTTGTTAAAGGAAGAGCCTCAGGTGAGGAATTGGTCACAGAGGGTGATAATGTTGTGGATACTTTTGATGGCTTAGCTAATAATGGTTCCAATTGCTTTCCGCTCCTGAGAGACATAGCACTAGCATTCTCCTTTGGATTAATTTCTGGTTGAGACGGTAACTTTCCTGAAGTTCTACCCTCTATCCTACTCATAGATGTGGCTAGTTGGCCAATTTGATTCTCTAAATGTTGGAGCTGTGTCTGGGTAGTCTGTTGGAATTGCATAGAGTTAGTAGCGAGGGCTTTTACAAGATCCTCTAAAGACGTACCTTGATTTTGAGGAGGTGGGGGTGGCCGAACTTGGTAAGGCTGTTGCACCCGCTGTTGGGGGTAACCCGGTGGTCGAGATGGTGCCACATTAGGAATGCCTTGTTGTTGGTTCCCATACCTAAAATTAGGGTGATCCTTCCACCCTTCATTGTAAAAATTAGAGTAGGGATCATACCTTTGTCTTGGTTGGCCTAGGAACCCCTCAACTGCGTTGGCCTGCTCATGTGATCCCTCTTGGAGAGTAGGGCACATGTCAGTCGCATGTCCGACCATAGAACATACGCCACACGGTCTCATTTGTTGCCCTAGAGCTAATTGTTGCACCAAAGGATCATTCGCCACCACCAAACATGCACATAATATATTAATTCTATCATCAATTTATATTGAAACTATCAACCGTAGACAACAATAAGCTCTGTTAGTCTCAATCTTTCCTTAGTGTGTCGTTAGGCAAAATAAGCTCTTCACCTAATCTCTAACCATTAAATAATTTAAAACAAGCTCTTTAAATTTAAGATAATGGAAGCATTAAACAAAGAAAGATATTAGGTTGATCTAGGCAATAAACACACAAGCTCGGATTATTTAACCTAGGTTATGTTCTTCAATTGAAATCACTGATTCCAACCTGCTACTAATGATTAAAATATCAAGACAATTACGGATCAAGAATTTTAATCTAGCAATAAAATTTATTCAAGTCCTATCTAATTGGCCACTCAAACAAAACAAGAATAAATCATGAACATTAATTATAGAAGAACATAAACAATCTCAATTAAATAAATTGAATGATAGAATTTAAATTTAATTGCATAGCATATTTAGGGTTTTGAATTCACCCTCAACCAAATAAAAATCTAGCCTAACATAATTGAATTGAGAATAAGAGAATTGACAAAACCAATCATGGAGATTAATTCAAGCGGCTGCCTTTTTCTTCAATTGGATTTCGGCTGTTGATTTTTCTTCTTCTTGCCGAATTCTTCTTGCTGCCTTGCTCTCTTTTTATAATGCTAGTTGACCGAATTCTTCTCCAACAAGAATAAAGAAATCCTTTTTCAATTCTAATTTAAATCCTTTTCCAATTTAATCTTCATTCCTTCTCAATTTGAATTTCTTCATGCCTTTTTATTATCCACAATCTCCAATTAATTCCCTATTCAATAAAATAATACAATGAATTAAAAATAAGAAATAAAAATAACTAGCAAATATATAAAAAAATAAAATATGTATATTAATTAATTCCCTATTAAATTAAAAATTAACTAAAATAACTAGAATATTTAAGATCAAAATAAGAAAAAGATGGAGAAATTAAAAGCAAAATATATGGAAAATATGCACTTATCACTTGGCTATAAAGGTTCCTACCATAACAAGCATCATCACTATCTAAGGATGCCATAAAATTGAGATTTTATTCCAATCTTACAAAAAGAATGCTCTATAAAGCATTCATGGCCCAAACTAAGACTCACTATCATCAGCACTAGTATCTCCTTAAAATTTTAAGAGATTGCACAAAGAAATGATCTCGCCAAAACAGAGACCAACTGAGCACTTCGAGCATATGGATCAATCTCATAAGACTATCTCCTTCTCTATCGGTATCGTTCCTCCTACAAATCAAGACAATGAAACTCTCATTATCTGTAAGGACCATCCTGAACCTAACCTACTCCCTTCTTCATCATTGATCAAATGGTTCTTGAAACTCAATGAGTTTGACATTATCTACAGATATCACCCTTCAATCAAAGTATAGGCCATTGTTGATTTCATAATTGAATTCACCAATGACTTGGAGGAATGAAATAGGGATAAGGGGCGATCTCTATCGAGATGAACTCTGAGAAATGCTTGCATGGACAATGTATCTGCTAATCAAGAGCAACTCTCAATTAGCCATGGGTCTATTAACAACTTAGATTTCGGGACATTAGGCATCCCGATTGAGATTTTTAAATGTCCTATCCCGTCCTGAATAGTGAATTAGGAAAAATTTAACTCCCGAATATCGACCAAATACTAAATTGGGATAATATTTTGTACGAATGTCATCCTAAACAGGCCATGAATCCCAATTGAAATTCAAGAAATTCTGCAAATCCTAAAGAGAACTAAAAAATGGAATTTTCAAATTGTACCCTAGACATGTCAATATTAATATTAATACTAATGATATGCTATATAAATCTAAATTGTTTGATAAGAATGTTATTGCATTACAAAATTTTTTTAATTTAAAATTATTTCTATAAAAAAACCAGAATATTTTGTAAAACTTGTCGAAAAAACCTAACCGAATTAATTGATCCTAGTTTGCTGTTCAAAATAAATGATTCCAGGTTTACAACTCTCTAATCAATTAATTAAAATCTTTAAATAACCAATTAAAGACATTAAATTAAATTGACTTTTTGTGGTTAATTAACTTCAATGGATCTGCATGATTAATGGCTCTTTGCTGTTTGGCCACAACTACAAAAAGACAGGTACATCCGAATATCTTAAGAATTTTGAAAATTTTATCATGACATTAATAAGTCAAAAAATAATTTAATGCTTTGTGATTTTCTTTTAGCACCACAAAATAAGAGGAAACCAAAAAAAAAAAAAAAATTCAGGGAGATTGCTAGTTTTCCCATATTAAAATTAATATATATTATTTATTCTTTTATTTTTTTTATATAGTCAATAATCCTTTTGGCATCAAAATTTTGCAGTGTTACCCTTATTTTTAAATTCATTTTTATTTACATATTAATTATAAATTAATTGAATCATATAAGTATAAATTAGAATTAACAATTTGATGACTAAAAATAAGAAATATATGTTTTAAAAGTATATATTTTGGTGTGAATAAAAATTAATAATAAATATTTTTCTTGTGGTTTTTAATAATTTAAAAATATTTTTCTTATGATAAATATATATTTTCTATTTTCAAGATAAATTATCAAGAATGATCTATTTGTTGGAGAAAAATCAGTTTTTTAAATTTTTATAAAAACTTTTAGGATCGCTCTCATACAATATATAAGAATTTGTAATCTAGAAATCGTACCTTGAAAATCTGATTTGGCTTTTTCCACTGAAGTGATTTAGCCTCACAGATCACGATTCATCGCCACTACTCATGTTAGATCACGATCCATCACCATCACTCCTGTTAGATCACGATCCACCACCAAATAATATTACAAGCTATGACTCAATTTTGATCTGCACTTGACGTGTGGATGCCTTTATCACCACTAAAGCAACTAGCACGAGAAAATTTTTCTCTCAAGATTAGAAAGAAAAATCTTTTTCTCTGATCTGTATAAAGTGATTGCTCTGTCTCTTTTGAGAGAAACTAAGTCATTTTATATTTCTCTCTAGTGGAAACCCTAGGTTCCATTTTTTATATTATTTAATTCTATTAAATCAAGTTTGATTTAAATTAAAAATAATAAACCAAAAGTAACGATACTTCTTTCTTGTCATAGGGGCCCACCTTGTAAAATAACCCAAGCCCCTTAGACACAAGTACATTACATGGAGCCTCCCACTAAATAATATATTTAGGCTTTAATCCAAATAGCTAGTTATCTTCCTTATTAATCCCGTAGTGGCACAATCAATTAAATGAACTAACCCGGTGATCATTTTGGAACATACAATAGTGGCTATAATAATTAGGCATGTAATTAAATTAGCCCAATTATTTAATTCCAAATCTATTCTACTAAAAGATTAGAACTGACCTCCATAATTATATGCTCGAATAATAATTCGTCCCAAGCCATATCGATTTCTTTACTGCATAATCTTTTGTACCATATCGTTAAATAAATCGATATCTCAATTGTCCAATCGATTTAATTACATCTTATTCCTTGATACTTACTGGTTTTCTCTAATGATCATTTTCAACATACTAATTATATTGACACACTCTTGCCAGAGAATTCTATGATCAAGTGTCAAAAACCCATCAAGAAATGTGTTGTACAAACTCTATATTGTTAATCTATAACTCCAATACTCATAAATGCTCCCACCAAGATACCGAGTAATCTTGACTACAATTGTGTGTCGTGCCCATTGGTAACTCAAATGGAATAACAATTACAATCATGAAATCATAATTAACTCAAGATTAAGATTACAGTAAAATCAATGCCTATGAGATTTAATAAGTTTGACAGTCATTTCAAGGTTAATTAAATCTCATATGTGATTTTATTCAATGTAGTTGTACTACATCAATAAATTCATATATGATTAAGACAAATTATTCAATAAATTCATTACAGTCTATACCTAAATAAAGTGCCCAACTTTATTTATCAACTACGAACTAAATTTATTTAATCATAAGATAACTTATATTTATATTTTCTGTGAATTCACATGGTGAACACATAAATACATATAATATGATTAAATGGACTTTAATCAAAATATTAATGCAATTAAGATATTTGAATAAAATACATTATTTATTTTATTATTCAGAAAAATTATTTATTACAATTAAATAAACACATATGCTTTTAAAGAGCATATTTTCCCAATACCATTTACCCGCTCTTTTCCTTTAAATTTTTTGATGCCAAAATTTTTTTTGAATGTTATGAAGATAATAGGAAATAAGTGATATATATTAATTTTTAAGATACAACTGGCAATCTCTCAAAAAATTATAATAAAGTGCTTCGAATTAAAATAGATGGCAGGTGGGGGAGATCAGCACCCGAAAAATACAGCCAAAAGGTATTGGGATATAAATAACATTAAGTCCATAATTTCTCACGTTTTACATAGTTTTATTTTTATCAAAGAGGTCCCCATCCTACTGAATTCTGAACATAATCTTATAATATTGAATTATGATTATATGAGTATGTATATTAATGTATTAAAACAATAGTAGTTAATCACTCATTGACTTAGTGGTCGACACTTCCTCAATTTATTCTTGAGGTCGAGAGTTTTAATTTTTTTATGTGTGTTGAGGAATTATTATTTCTCATAACATTACATCACTCGGTGGCTTAATTGAAATTTAAATGGCACACATAAAAAAAAACATGTCTGAAATTTTTTAAAAAATATATTATCATATTTTAAAGGAGTTTGAGGGTTTAAAAGCAAATCTCTCATAAAGTAAATTTTTAATAAGTTGGATCTCAAATGATATATATCAAGGCAGGTGCACCCTGGCAAATTTTTAAATGTATTATCATACTTCATATGAGTTATCAAAGATATACAAGTCTTGGCGGACTTCAAATTATAATTTTTAAACTTGTTATATCAATAGATTTATAATGTAATTCGGATGGGCTACATCAAGGAAGGTGCCGCAAACTTATGGACCTATTTGACACAAATAGACAAGCTATGTAATTTCTTTGAAAAAATAAAATAAAATCTCAAGGAATTAATGTTATTCCTAGAATTTATTACAAAGTGCTTTGCCAGAGTCAAAACAGATGGCCAAATAAGCATACTAAAAATGCACAACCAAAAACTTATCATAAAAGTACTTAATTAGAGCGAAATAGACTTATATAGACTATCCTTAGACAACCGGAATATGCATTTTTTTTGCCAAAATAATTCTACGAAATGCTTCTTCAGAAAATTCATACTGAAAAAGATGGCCATTAACCCCCCCTCTCCCCCCCCCCCCCCCCCCAAAAAAAAAGAAAAAAACAACAATAATACATCACAAAGTGCATGAAGAAAGAAAAAATAAAAAATAAAACTCACATGCTAATTGTGATTTGATATCAAAATTCAAAACGGCAAAAAACTCTAAATTCCAGGCAATATTATTTATCGCGTGGACTTTGATTCTTTGAATCATTTTTAATTTACACAATTAAATACGAAATCTTAGCATCCCAAACATGGAATTAAATTTGTTTTTTTTTAATAAATAAAAACATAAAAAATAACACAACATTCTCTCATTGCATTTATTATCATTATCACAAATAAATATAAATACCCAAATATAAAACCAAGTTGTTGTGTTGTTTCATACTCTCATTTTTAAACTCTCCGTCTATTCATTTTTATATCTTTTCCTCTCACTCATTTCTTTTCTGTCAGTCAGTTTGTAGAAGGAAGTGAAAGAAAACAAAACCAGCCACCATTTATTTTTCCTACCATTTTTGTATAGTTTTGTTGAGTTATTATGTGAAGAATAGTGTAATTTGAATTGGGTTGGAGGAAAAAAATTCTTTTTTGAAAAAAAAAAGGGGAAAAGAAAGAAATGAAACCATTTCTGGTTTTGATCTTCTTCTCTTTGATCAGTTGTTTATCATCTTCTTGTAAGTATTATTCTTTCTTTTAAAAAAAAATTAAAATTATTCTTTTTTTTGGTTTATTTTTAAGGATAAATATCAATTTAATTTTGAATTTGTTTCCTTTTGATGATATTTGCAGATGGGTACGATCCATTGGATCCTCACGGCAACATAACAATCAAATGGGATCTCATGCAATCCAATTCTGGTTCAAGTGATGTAAATTCTCTCTCTCTCTCTTGGCTTTGTATTTTTTTTTTTTAATTTTTTTCATTTTCGTAATTGAATATTTTTGTTTCATTTCATTTTTCTTAAAAAATAATTTTTTAAAATTTTTCATTCGATTAAGGTAAATAGTTGATCCATTAGGATTAGCCGATTAGAAAATAGATAAATATTTTTTTTTCAATTTTAAACAAGTAATTTAAGAAAATAATAATGAAAAAAAAAAAGAATCAAAGAGATTAATACGAAGAGAGTTAAAGCCAGCCAGTGCATGAGTGCATGGTGTCGTTCGAAGAATTCTTTTGTTTGTGATTGGTGGGCGGTACCACTTCGACTATCAGTCTCTGCATCAATTGGGCCCACACAATGTTGTTCTTAATCTCCAATAACTGCTTGCCACATCATCAAATGGAGGCATTGCTGTCTTTCAATTGGGTTAGCAGTAGTATTACGTGGCATGCTGACATTGGCAATGGGATTTGTCTGTGATGCCATGTAGAGAGAGACTAGAGACCACCAGGCAACAAACAATACAACATTAATACCTCATAAAATCAAAACACAACATATAAAAAATTAAATTAAAAAATGTTATTAACAATCAAATTATTTTTTTACTATTTCAAGCAGATTTTTTAGATAATTATTTCTATTTAAGATGTGTTATTGCAGATGTTGCTATGAACTTTTTTTTTAATTCTAGAAAATTTTTATTAGGGTCAAATTTTGTCATCTCAATTGAAAATTCATTGGTGTCCATCAAAATATTTTATCACATTTGATGTTGCATCTAAGAGTTGTTCATGTACACATATATGCATTATAGTCTCCCAACATTTTCATTATATGTGTTGAAGCGGAATTTATAAGTTTCATAACATGTGAAATTACTTATTACTCAAATTTACAGTCCAATCGATGAAATGCCACTTCATTTCTGATGGAAAACGATCAACTCTGTAAAAATGTAGTATTATATTTGTTGCATCCTGCCAACAGCTTGAATATGGTATCTTTGAATAGCTTGATAAGTATCGAATTGAGTATGCAGCTTGCATCAAAAGCAACATTAATGTAAATTTGCATTTTGGTCCAAATTTCATTCAATCTCATTTTCCATTTTGCAGCTGAGGGTATCTCTATTCAACTACCAACTCTATCGTCATATCGATCAGCCTGGCTGGAAATTGAACTGGGGATGGCAAGGTGATGAAGTGATATGGAACATGTGGGGAGCTGAGGCCACAGAGCAAGGAAACTGTAGTAAATTCACAGGAGGGCAACTTCCTCATTGTTGCGAAAAGTCTCCAGTGATTGTTGATCTTTTGCCAGGAGCTCCTTACAATCAGCAAACTGCTAATTGTTGCAAAGGAGGTGTTTTATCTTCCTTGACACAGGATCCATCTAAGTTTGTTGCTGGGTTTCAGATGAATGTTGGAGGCTCCGCAGATTATACTGGCTTCCAAATGCCTGAAAATTTCACTCTGGGGATTCCCGGTTATACTTGTGGCAATGCTACTGAGGTTCCACCAAGCAAGTTTTATTCTGATGGAGGGCGCCGAAGGACACAAGCTCTTCGTAAGGAACTCTTAAGATTTTATTCTTTCTCGCATTAGAATCAACGTATGGATGTATTGTTTCTTTGCAATAATATTGTTTGTGGATTCATTGTAGGGACATGGAATGTGACTTGTATCTACTCTCAATTCATGGCATCATCTAGTCCAAAGTGCTGTGTTTCTCTATCAGCTTTCTACAATAATACTATCGTTCCTTGCCCTAAATGCAGCTGCCATTGCCAAGGATTATCTCCTGCAAACTGCATAAAGTAAAATTGTTTTGCTCTTTCATACATATCTTTAAGTTGCTTCTACAATATCCTATAAGGATCTAACCGTTAATACTGCTTTATAAAATTCTGCCAGGTATGGTGAAACACCATCTTTACTGCAACAAAAGCATGATCCGAACAAAGAACAATCACCAGTAGTCATTTGCTCGCAGCACATGTGCCCTGTTCGTGTTCATTGGCACGTTAAACAAAGCTACACTCAGTATTGGCGAGTCAAGATCACAATCACAAATCTAAATGTCGTGCAAAATTATTCTCAGTGGAATCTGGTGGCTTTGCATCCCAATTTGCAGAGTGTAACTCAAGTTTTCAGCTTCAATTACAAGCCCCTTAACCAGTATGGTTACATAAGTAAGTTCAAATCAATTCGTCTGTTACCAGTAATGGAGGATTTTCCTTTACCGGATTAGCATACTAGTATAACAGAAGTTAGTTATGCAATTCATCTTTACTTAAAATCCAAGTAAGGGTGGAAGATTTCACTTCTGAGCATTTTGAGTTTTGAAAGAAGCAAATTATTAAAATATCATACTATTATCATTAGAGTACTATGATGAATAACCAAAACTATGTTCTGCCGATAACATTATCCAGCTTTTGATCCCAGTAATGTAGCAACATCTGCTGCTAAATTAGTTATGAAGTGAATTTTCATTTTAAAGGAAAACATCTTCTTTCTTCTTCTCTGGCTTACCAATCTAATTTTTCAGATGATACTGGAATGTTTTGGGGGATTGAGTTCTACAATGACATGTTACTCCAAGCCGGGGAGAGTGGAAATGTACAGACTGAGATGTTACTGCACAAAGATTCTGGAATTTTCACTTTCAGAGAAGGATGGGGATTTCCCAGAAGAATTTTGTTTAATGGTGATGAATGTGTGATGCCTCTTCCAGATGATTATCCAAGGCTACCCAACAATGCCCATACTGCTGCTTCATCAAGTGCTTGCAGAATTTTCTTGCCACTGTTACTTCTTATAGTTATGTTGTGATTCATTTTTGGCTTATTAGGAAAATCCATCTTCTTCATGTTAGAGATTCAATGCGAGAGCTTCTGAATATGATTTGTTTCTGTAGAGGAATCATGTAAATGCCATTTTCCTGAAGGGAGAATCCTTAGACATGAAAGAGCAATAGAGGTAATTTTCTTTTTACCATTTTCGGAAATTTAGAAAAGAAGCTGTTTCAGAAATTCAATGCTGATCAAAAGCTTGTGTTTCGCAATACAGTTTGCTTGCCATATAAGAGAAGATTTGGAAAGAGTTAATGAAATAATTAGTGAAAATATGGCAAAACTTGCAGCCACTTCTTCATTTGCACTTCTCAGGATTAAGGCATCATTCAAAGCTTTGTTTATAGATGCCATGCCAATAAATTTTCCATCCAAATCCACAAATCTGTGGTGGCTATTTTTATTTTGCTTAGTTCTGGGTATTATGGTGGTTTCCTGTTAGATCAGATGTTATTTGGAGGGCTTCATGCCATAATATATGAATCTAATTAAAAAAAAAAAAAAAAAAAACCATCATGATATCAAATGGGAGAACCAAATCCGTCAAAGAAGGATGCCTGAAAGAGTCTAGAGGATATCCAGTAGTAAAACCAAAATGTGCATGACCTTTAATGGAGGAGATATTATGTGTATAAGCATCTCCATTGCACTAATTTCATCCAGATCTTCAGTATGCAAATATTTGATTATCTGTAACCAAATCATTCTCTTTAAGTTCGTAGTAATCTTTGCCTGACGCAATCAAGGGCGGAGGGTATACAGAGCTAGAGGATGCCATTGTGCCCACAGAGTTTAAAAGAATTTTGGGGTTACTAAATAAAATATAAAAAAAAAAAAATAGTGTGAAAAATCTACACAACGAATGTATAAACTTTATACATTAGTTAATAAAATAATTTATAAATTCCCGTTAAGGTAACATTAATGTATGATATCCTCTTTGCTCTTTAAGGTTTAGAAATTTTGTACGGGTAAGAACTCTTTTGCTTTATAATTATTTTTCCTCATAAATTAAAAATGCAAATATAATTTTCTTTTTTTTTTCATATGGTATTGACATTATATAATAGTCTTAGTAATTTTTTTTTTATGATTTGGTTTTGTAGTACTTTATTATTATTATTATTATTATTATTATTATTTTAAAAGAGTACTTTATTATTTTTATAAGAACTTGAAAATTGAAAGTTTTAAATTTGGTCCCTTTAAGAGTTTTCCCGTGAACTCTGAACCCGAATGCAATGAAATAAAAGTAAAGCTTCTGATAACATAAAATTTGAAAAATATATATATATATATATATATATATATATATATATATATATAGAAGGCAAGGCTGTCAGATTTCTTAAATTGGCTAGGACTAGGAGGAAAGAGATTCGAACACAGGACTTTCTTTAGCTGCGTCATTCTGTTGTGTCAAAACTTCCAGATTTAGGCTATGTACATAATTTCCATAACTTGTGTTTCAGTGCAACATTAGGAAGGCACAAAGAAGATGAATAAGTAAGCAATATTGTTCAGAATAATAGATTCTTCCCAAAAATACAAGTCATGCCAGACCTCGGCATTCAATCATCTTCTGCAACATACAAATTGAGCTCGGGAGAAGAAAATAGATTTCATATTGAAAAAAAAAAAAAAAAAATTGTTACAATATCCCACCATAATGCACAAGCACTGCACATTCAAATATCCTTAAACACTTGGAACTAGGATTCTAGAGGAAGGATTATAAAAAATAAAAAAAGAAGAAGAAGAAGAAGCTGCAACATATTTTCTCGAGTTATGACCACTAGAACATACAGGAGAGGCTCAAACAGGAAGCCTGTTTTCAGTTACCACCTCCGGTGAGTCATCAGCCAGAAATGTAATTTTCTGGCAATGACTACCAGGCGCATATAAAAATCTTTAAGTTATCAAAGGGTGAAAGAAGGCACAGAAACAGCAGAAAAACTAAATGGATGAATCAGAAAGATAGAGGGTGCCAAGACTTGAAGAGCTTGACTTTATCCTGCACAAGAGAAATGACAATTAAGGTCATGCCGCAGCACCAACCGTGGAAAAGTAGTGGCACAATACAGCTCTAGCTAAATCATCTATCTAAATGTGGAGAGGACCAGTCACAGGGTCATGGCCAGAATTGGCATCCTTATGTTTTAAGGAAAGATTTGCAAACTGGGAATCAAGATCTCTGCTGCTAGTGCGTCGATGACTAGAGGATGGTTTTTGTGGTGGTTGCTGTTGCTGCTGCTGCTGGTACACCACTCGTAGCCTTCCAATCTCCCTCTCCAATACTTCATGTTCCACTGTACAACATCTTCAGATAAGTGAACCTCTTCACAAGTAATATAACAAACAATAATACTAAATCCAAATGATAGTTTTAAAGAGATCCTTTTATAATTCATTATATTTCCCCTATTTTGGATTAGACACATACAGGAGTATTGTGGAGGAGAAGATTTATTTTTCAACTAATTTTCAAACCTTGTCTTGCTCAGTTTCTATGTTATTTATCAATTTTCATGTTTATGGTCATTAGTAAAAGCAATAAAACTTCTGACTAGAAACTATAATAGATCTTCTTTATTAGTAATAGACATATCATGTAATCATATTATGCAAATAGCTAGGTAGGAAAATTCAGTAAATGGAAAAGGGAGTTTTGAGTTTCCATACATGCAAGTTTGAAACAATTTCATGGGCATACAGAATGACTGTCGACGAAAGAAACCATTTTTCTTTTTTCTTTCTCAAACTTCTAGCTATTAATGATTGCATGCTATAAAATTTTCGAGAATTTTCAAGATCTGCCAAACCCCCAAAAATGTGGATAACCTTTTCCAGAATGCAATTTATATCAGCACCCTAAGTCAATCATAACTTTATTGGTTTACTACTTAATCTTAGAATGAATACAATCAAACCATAGCCTGTTCCTAGTCATGTTAAAATCAACAAGAGGACAGAATATTTGACTGTGAGTACACAGCCGACTAAACAGATCTTTTGACAATGGTACAACAAACGTCACAATTCATACATACCATTCACTCTCCATTTTGGCTTTAACAAAAAAATATTAACTAGCTTAATCAAACTCATCTGGAGGAGCCACTTAAACAAATACAAACAGAAAGCAAATAAAAGGATTGCTTACAAAAGACCTTGACCCTTATCCTAAAGTTCAGAAACTTACAGCATTTTATAAGTTGCTCCTGAGCCAAACTTTCTAAACGTTGTTTCAGGGCTTTATTTTCCATGCTCAGAATAAGATTCTGCTGGTTAAGAAACTCAAGCTCAGCTGAAACTTCAGTACCTTCTGCCTGTGGAGTAATGCACATGTATCCCACTATCAGTTTCCAGTAAAGCAGACAAACAGTCCTTATTTTAACTCGAAGGAATCAAGATTATATAACAAAATTCTGCATGTACTTACCTGTAAAGATTGTACATTCCTTTCCAGTTCAGCTATGTATTGAAGTTTTCGGACCCTCGAACGTTGAGCAAATTGTCTGCATTATACAGTAACAAAAAACTACTGAAAAATATATCACCTTAAATCTCATCCAAAAATATGCCAACCACTCTTTAGATTTCACATTTCTATACTCTAATAACGTATTCTCTTCTGGCATTAAAAAATCCATGGAATCACAACCCTAACACAAAGATTTAGTGAAACCACAAAACTAAAACTTGAATTAATCATAAAACCCTATTTAAGGAGATTTTTGTATGCTTCAAGAGTTCACATGATTAACAACAGACATAACAAAGTGAATGGATACTTAACTTCTAGGCATCTTGCAGAAAAGAGAAAACCAATTGTATAATAGTTGGTCAAAACATTTCTGAGGTAACAAAAGCCAAACTTGGCAACGTCAAATCACTTTTCAAACCAAAATAGAATTCAACTGTTGAGACAACAGACATTATTATTTGGAAGCAAGAAGATGATTCACAAATATAAGGGCAGAGTAGCACCCAATACTTCAGTTGGTGCATTAAACGATCCTGACGTCGGTTATTTTGCAAGAAACTTTTTCAGATTAAAATCAGTGCATATCTTCTCCTAATTATAATTTGGACAAATGCGACAATATTAATGAATTTCGATCTGAGATTGTAAATTCTTCCAGGAAATACGCAGTACATGATAACTAATCATCAGCAACATTGTAGGCACTATATTATAACTAGTCAAAAAGCCTTCTACAGATAACAATGTGACAAATGAATATTACATGCAATTACCCTAGATAATAGGAACAATAAAATAGAAAACATACTGTTTGGCACGTTTTGTTTCAGTGTCAGAAGCAGAAGCCTTAACATGAGAATTATCCTTTTTCTCTGAGGAAGATTTTGAATCATGTGGACCAGCTTCAGCTGTCTCCAGCTTTTCGCTTGTTGTAGATGGAACACCATCTGCGTCTTGTGCTGGAGATCCCAAATTCTGCAGAACAACATTCTCCCTGGCAGAAGGAAGGTTACCCGGATGAGGCAAAGCATTGATAGGATTGTCCCATGCCCTATTCTTTAACTTTAGAGAGTTCAATTCAGCATAGAAAGGGGAATGTCGAGTGTCCTTGTGATAATCAATATCTTGAGGTCCCCACGAAGGAACAGAAACCAAATGTTTATATCTGTACTCGTCTTGAGCTGCATAATCTAAGTTAGAAGCATTGACTAAATCTATGTACGCAAAAGAATCACTTGATGAGCGCCGATGACCTCCTCTGCGTACAGGTGTCTCAGGCTCGTTAAGGAGGTCATCGAGCCAAGAAGGCTGCTCCTCCATTAGGAAGCTCTCCGAGGAAGTACGTTGATGGTGTACACTTCCCTCTCGGGGCTTTTGAACTGCTTTCGGTCCAATTACACCAGTTGGGAGATAATCACTATATGCCGGGGAAATACTCGGAAATGGACTTTTAGGAGGAAGTAAAGCATGCTTTCCAGTGAACAACGAATTCCTGATGTTTGATGATCCCTTTGAATTTGCCATATCCAAAGCAAAAACCAATCCCTGTCAACCAACTACATAACAATCAGCACCAAACCAAAAAAAAAAACACCAATAACCATTAGAGACCCAAATCACCCATATTACGCACATCAATAATGAGAACCACTTCCAAGAAACTATTAACGTAGACTCGCAGAGCAATAACCTATGGACTCACAATACACATGGTACTTCCTAATTTGGTCCTCTCGTGTATGCCTAACAATAGTTCACACAACATCTATACTAGTTTTAACAAGAATACCCAAATCCTAAAATATATGAATGCTATAATTATTTCAAACAATTCCTCCTGTTAAGTCAATTTCAGACACAAAACCCCAAATGCCCTTATGTTTTTCCCACATTTTCCCGGAAAAAAACAAGAAATAAATTCAGAGGATACAATAACAAAGCAAACGCACATAACAAATCCCTAGATGACTAAATTTAGAAATTAAAAAAAAAAAAAAACAAATGCGGCAATGTGCAATACACAAAAACACCAAAACCAAACAAGAACCAGATCAAATATAATCAAATTAAACGAAATTACAAAGAGATTAGCCAAAACAGAAAAAAAGAAAAGACGAAACAAAATGTCTCAGCTTTCAAAAAGGAATAAAGGGGTCACCTTCGGTGGATTGAAGAATCGAGATCTCGAAAAAATGCAAATGGGTGATCGAAAGTTTCGATTTTTTATTTATTTGTAGGCTTTGATTGTGATTCCGAAGAATCCCTCTTTCGTTTTTGTCTGTCTCGTTCCTGCTTTGTTCTCGTTTTTATGTTCTTGGTTTTAATTAATTAAAGGCTTGGATTGAAAGCATTTTCCTATTGAAAACTATTAAAAAAAAAAAAAAACTAAAAACTGAAATTTCTTTTTGTTTTAAATGCGTTTTTGTTTATTTTATTTTTAATTAATTAATTATTCATTTATAGCAAGGTTTTGTTTGTTTTGCATTTTCACCCCCTAGGGGCCAGGGAAGCTCCATAATCCGTATGACGATGTATGAGCGTGTCATTGCCACGATTTATTTAATTATTAATTTTCAACAAAGAATTTGGCCTTTTTTTTAATATAGTAAAAAAGGCTGTTTTTCTTATTATGTGAAAATTCAATACTACTATATTTACTAAATTTAAATACTTAGTTGAGATATTCATTGATGTGTCATCAATTTTTTTTTTTTCATATGTATGATATTAATTATTAACTTATTATTTTTATAATCTGTTCAATAGATGACACATAAGACGTCACATCATTAAATATTTGAATTGAGTATCCAAAGTAATTAAGTTTAACATTGTTCTAGAAAATTAACTAATTATTGAGTTTTGATGTGAGTTTTTGGATTGGTTGATGAGATAATTAAATGTCAATTAGACATTAACAATAATAAGAAGAATAAAACGAGCACTTTGACCTAAGTTGACATTTAATTTAAATTTAACTTATGTTATGTAAATATTAAATTTTAACCTCCTTGAATTTATGGTTTTCATGTCACAACTTTTTCAAGTTTAAAATTTTGTTGAACCAAGATTTAATCTACCACTACTTCGACCTTTCGACTATGAATGATGGTGGCAATAAAATAATAATGAATTATGTAAATTTTCTGTGTCTTTTCTTTTTTTAATTTGAATTTATGTTCCCGTGGATCAATTTAAAATTTATTTTGTACCCTAACAATCGCATGGTTGACTAGATAATTATATGGACTAAATTTATCAAGTGGTAAATTATTTCTGATTATTGATTACGAGGTTTCGAGTTTTAAAATAGGCTCACTAGCTCCGAATCCTCCGATAACTAATTTTTAATGAAACATTAAACAAAAATGAAAAAAAAAAATTTTCTTTTGGTGAGACCCAAACTCATTCACTTCTTTTTAGAATTTAAGTCCATTGATTGTGGGAAACACATGATTCTGAGAAGATTTTAATAAATTCTGATGAACCTCGAAAGAATATCTCCAATAATTTCAAGGGAAATTTATGGCAAATATCCCGAATTCTAGTGAATAATTCCAAATAATTTATGGCTGGTATCTTTCTACATTTGTATTTTACAGCAGTCCAATTAATAAGGTAAATTCCAAATAATAATACTTCCGTTTGATTCTGTTAATTCACTTAACTGGAATATAAAAATTGAGGATTAATTTTTTTTTTTTTTAATCAAACGCTTGATTAATTTATGTCACATTCACATTATGAGCTGCTTCATTGCATCAACCTTTAAAGAATCTATCCAAATAGAATCACAGTTATAAATACATCCATTTCAACATGACAACACTATAAAAGATGATACAGAAGATTTTCAGAAATGCAACATGATTTTATAAAATCAGAGAAAGTTGCATTGAATACAAGCAATTTGCTTGCTTTCCAAAAAGAGAGTACAAAGAAAATGGTTAGATTTTGCTTGTAATGAGTTGGGAATGAGTTAATTACAAGTAAAGAGTAGGCAGTAAGTGTGGTTGCAAGTTGTTGATCAAATGATTAATTTGTATTTTGGCACAATAATCAGAAAGAAAAAGAGAAAGAGAGAGAGAGAGAGAGAAAGAAAGAGCATAAAGTGCTGAGGAAACAACCAACTCCCACACATAAAGTGCACAATGAGACAACAAATTCTATACTTTGTGTAACCCAACTTGTCCAAAAGTTTGAATCCTCACTAACTCACTTGCCTATCATGGCGGGTGTTTGTCCCCCCCCCCCCCCCCCCCCCCATTTCAAGTGCTTCGCTAGATTGTCTTCTAGGGAAATAATGATAGAGAGTCTTAACGAACGATAACACAATCGGCACCAAAAGCAACTGTAAAACTATACGTGGGTACAGTGTTATTTGAAAATAATGAGTTTACAGTTGTTTTTTTTTTTTTTCTTTTTCACTATCTTGTTGATTCAAATATCAAATACATGTTCTGAAAGAAAGCCTCCTACACAATGCATACACCCATCCAATATAATTTTAGGTGCGTTTGAAATTGAAGTTAGGCAAGCTACAACACTAAAGTATTTAGTAAGACTAGCTGCTGTAGTTTAGAAACTATGGTAATATAATTTTTCACTTGTATAATAAAAAATTTATTATATCTTTAATAATTTAATCAAAATTATTATTTAAAATTTACATTTACTATATATTATTAACTTTTATTTTATAATTACAACTTTTTTTCTCAGCAGCTATACCTTAAAAATTACACCACCTCAATCCCAAACGCACCCTTTGACTAGTAAGCATATATTTGGAAATTGACAAACAATTTCACTCATTCTTTTTAAACATAACATAACCAGAAACTAAGGGTGCGTTTGGTATTGTTTTTTAATTGGTGTTTTTTATGTCAAATTTTTTAAATTGAAAATACGTTTGTTAATTTATTTTCAAATAGTATATGAAAATGAAAAATAGTAAAAATGTGTTTGATTGTTTGTCGGAAAATAAGAAAAGCAATAAAAAAATTTTTGGTATAATATTTTATAAAACACATTTTTCAACTAGTACTTATTCAATAATAGTATTTTTTTAACTGGTCTATTATTATTATTATTATTATTATTATTATTATTATTATTATTAATTTAATAAAATAAACTGCAAATGGACCTAACTATAACTTGTTTTTCTTTTTAAAGTAGTTTATTTGTGGGCAATTCAAATTTACAATCCAAAAAATACTATAAAAATGTCAATATATATTATTTTTGCATCCACATATAACTAATTATTTGCATATATATAGTAATAACCACCGGTTAAAACATTAAAGAGGGAAAAAAATATCATACTTGAAACAAATAAATCATGTCACATTGCTTCCAAACTAATTTTTAGTTACATTAATTTAGTCTTTACTTTTGATCAAATAAATAAATTTATAATTATCACTCTATATTATTTTTATAATTTAATAATTAAAAGTCAGACATATATTATGTAAATTATTTTATTCATGGAAACATTTTTAGTAGGCTTACAAAGAGAGAGATGAGACTTTAGTCTTTAGTAAAGAAAGAAAAAAATTAAATGAAATTTGTATGTGGGCCCCAAAGAAGACCAATCTTTACACACCTCCCTTTATGTCAACATGTTTTTGTCCAGTGTTCTTTATAAATGTTGAACGGAAACTTTCCGTTTTCCTTGTTTTTAATTTACTGATGTAAAACTGTCAACCAAACAAATTTTCTTAATTTTTATTCTTGAAAAACGAAAAACATTAAGTGCAAAACGTTACACAAACACACCCTAAATCTCCCCCATTCAGTTCAAGGGCATGGCTATAACATCAAAATTTCAACAGAAAAAGGTTACAAATTTTGTTAACATAAAATGTGAAATTTGTAGCAACTATTTCTTCCCCTAAGGTGAGCGAGCTGCCTGTGAAAACATCTGATTTGAGTTAATAATAAGAGACAATGGTTGATGTATAATATGTCTGGTTTCGTATTCCCGTCCAAACCTTTTAAAATATAAATAGCAGCAGGCTTTATGTCATGTGACACATTTTACGTTTCACCTTATAAAATTCTCATAATTGTACTAATAATACCCTACCTACACTTTAAAGAACCCTTTTGTTTCAAATAGTACAAACATATTTTAATCATCAATCTGGCAAATAAAGAAGCACAAGCAACGGAGATAAAAATATATAAATAAGTAAATAAAAAGCAGTCTTGACTCTCATGCAAGCATGCAAAAAGCACAACTTAAAAAAAAAAAAAAGTTGAAATTCAATTAGTTTATTTTAGTACTATATAAAGGAGGCAAAGGTTTGTGTATTACATAAGAAACTAGGCCAACTTTGACCCAGTATACTTACTTTATAAATGGGTTCAAGTCAAAAAGGATCCTCAGCTAGCAGCTAAAAGGCAGGCAGAAAGAACTAAAAACACCACGAAATTATCAAGGTGTTTGAGCATATCCTATGCAAAGGAGCAGCTCAATCTAACATCGTTAAATCCTATTAATTCTACTAATTTTGTGTAATTGTAACATTTTTAGATTTATGATGAGACTTACTAAAACAGACGGAATTAATCATGCTCACATTCTTCTAGGTTATGTGCTGAATTTACAGTTGCTAGCTAGATCAAGATGCAACTTATAATGCATTATAACATAAATAAAAACACAAACTATGTACCACTAAATCTCATCGTCTGTTTTAGCCGCATTGTCTTCTATGTTCCACATGTAGTTCAAAGACTTCACTAATTCTAGCACTACAATTAGCGATGAAATTCGGAGTCTATGGCTGGAATAATGCTATAAAAATGTCAAATATTCTGCTCATTCTCAATAATGGACAAGTGATACTCACAGGATATTCACAGGAAACAGGCAAGCTGCCAAGGATTCAAGAGCTATGGCAATTGATGTACTGCTCACTGTTAATTACAGTTAAATAAGCTCATTCAATGGTTGTCCTACGTTGACATAGTTTTCTCTCGTCATTATACTTGCAGACTGCCAAATGTTTGACGAAAAAGAAACTTCTGAAGCTGATGCTCTATGATGAATCAAAGAATTGAGCTCTCGGGTTCTTAATAGATTCTATAGACAACCTGATACAAAAATTGAATGTCAGATAACAGCCATTTATAGATTAATCAATTAATAGAAAACAAATTGGTTGCTAAATGAGAGTAATCTGAGTACCATAACGAGAAAATGAGACAGAAAACGTAAATTTAGAGAGCACAGTCTTACCCAAACAGAATTGAACTGTAACCATTATAACAAGGCTTGGGGTTGATCCTCCATTTCAAGGACTTAGCTATGCTCTATAAGCAGGTAATTGATACCCATAAAAATATTTGTAACATAAGATAAAAGATGCAAAACTTGCACTCGAAATGTCTGACATTTAGAGTTGTTGAAAGGTTTACATTACATCTCACAAATTTTACATTTAATGTTACAAAACTCTCATACTTGAACTAATTAATAAAGCATTTAAAACAAACATGTATGGCTTGGCATAAAAAAGAAACCATGCTAGGTCCAATAATCCTTACAAAACAAAATTTTCATTCATTATAGACTCGTGCACACTTTCATTTCCCAATCCCGGAAATAAGACCAATACGATTGTAAGATGAAAAATTTTCCTTCTATAAGGCATATCAGATAGGATATGTACATAGGGAAGGGACAAAAGTCCACAGGAAGGACCAAAAAAACCCTGAGCCCAAAAGCTGCAAAATCTCTAAGATGTTGAATTGTAAGCAGCATCAGCTGAAGAGGTATCAATATCATTCAGACCTAACTCCTCATTCTGCTCCCATGATCTTTCGTATTCCTCAACTGGAAACACCAGCAATGCAATAACATTAAGAAGCAAAATCCGAACTACCAATGTAGTAATTTCTAAATGCTGCTAAATAAAAAATAAAACAAAAATTAAAAAAGAATGACAAGAAGAATGAAAGAAAACCCTCATCAACTAAATCATTTGATCAGAAGAATTGTTAGGATTCACCAAGAACCTCAGACTTAATATAAGACTATTTTAGTAAAGAACATAACTCATGAATGACAAATCCAAATAATCTTTAGCATTTTAATTCAATAGAAAGCAATATATATTTTTATTATTTTTATTATGCATATAATCAAGTCTCTTCCTAGTCATTGCACTCTAGGTACAGCTCATGAGTGACAGCAAAATTTTGGACGATGATCCAGATCCTCAAAGAAATGACAGAAAACAAAGCATTATGGAATAGTCTCATCAGCCGCAACAAAATAAAAAGGTTGGTTCAGGTACTGCATAGTTAATTCAACTATATGTGTAAATTGCTAAACCTTGTACAGGAGAAACTTACATGTTAACTGGTGGTCATCTTTAATATCATCAGTCACTGGTGCAATGAAAGAATTTGCTAATGCATCATCGAGAATTAAAGTCCAGGACTCTTCCACACTCAGAAGCTACAAGAGATTAAACAATTATGTTATGGGAAGAAGGTTAAGTGAAACAAGACCACGTTATTATTTCTCTTTGACAACACAAATTCTAAGAAGTTTTAATCTTAAACAATAATTGACATAATTTCCTAGCAACATAGTGGCAATTTCGCAAACAGAAAAGATTATGCCAATGTCAACACACACCACAAGCAATCCAGTTAAAGTGATATTGGCTGTCAGACCATAATATTGAAAAACTAGTTAACTATATACAGAAACTCTGAGGGCGGGAGTATTTATCACATAATTTATTGAGCAAAATTAATAATGAGTGATTTAAAAATAAATGAATGAGAATATTTAGAAAACAAAGTGGCCAAATTAGTGATGCAACCTAAGCAAGCTTTTGATCACTTAATGAGGTTCAAACTTGACAAGGTAAATTATTACACACACCACATGATACATACAAGAGATTACTTACATTATTATGCTCCTTAAAGAGAGTAAAATCAAAGAAAATAAGATATCATTTAGACTTTTAAACCATGAATTGAATTAGTAACAACACAGGAGTTTGATATAAGTTCAAAATATTCTTAAATCTATGTTCACTTGAGCTGAGCCTTGTGTTTTGACAAGATTAATTGGATGAGCTCATGCCCAACAGTTTCATGCAAGCATATGTAGATATCTAAGAGTTACAAGTGGCCTGGCTAGAATATACTCATATCATTGCCTAGCATTTTCTGAAACACAGAGCCCAAGGTACCCTTGTTATTAAATCTACATAATGATATTTTTCCCTCCTTCTCCTAGGCATATCGGATGATAATTGAGAGCATGGCGATGCTCTTTATATTAAAAACCAAAAAATCCTGAATTTGCATGCTCTCTAAGAAGTCATGATCAATAAAGATACCTTGTTCAACTTTGCTTTGAAATCTTGCCACTTGGTTCTTTTATTTTCATCAAGGCTGTCTCCAAAAGAGAATCCATGCACTCTCTCAAGGCCTGCAAATATAAACTGATGCTTTATGTCCGCAGAAGAAAAATGTAAAAAGATAAAAAAGGCAGAAAAGTCATACTCACTTTCACTAATTTTTGTAATTAGGCCTTCAACAGTTGTAACAATTCCACCTAGAGTGCCACCAGCCAGCTCCAAGTCAAGCTCTGGAATTTTGACACCAGCTGTATCCGACTGATTCACCCCACAACTTTATTTTTACGAAACGGCTAAAGGAAATATAATATTCCCGAAAAAGAAATAAAAAAATGGGCTAAAGTGAAAGAAGCAAAAACTGATATTTTACCTTCATCTCAAGAACAAATAAAAACTAATCTCATCACAGACAAAGATTATAACTTAACAAACTACAAACATAATATGTCAAAGCTGCACTATTAAGACAGGATAAAAATCAACTCAAAACAATTTATAAAATAAACCAAAATAGCACTTGATGCTGAGAAATAATATACTTCAGATGCAATAGCAGCGTGGAAATTTATAAAGGAGCAGCATTTTAGAATTAGATGTTACTGGTACACTACATAATAAACAGTAGAGATTCCTCTTAAATGCAACCATAAGAATTCTATATAATTAAAATATAGTTTCCATAGGTCTTCCATGCTTTTGGAAACAGCAATGAAACATCTATATCCTATTAATAATTTCGGCTCTGACTAGATATCTACAATTACATAAGTCATTGACACTTAAGAAAACAAAAGAAGGTACCATTCAGAGAAATGAAAAATGGAACTTTTGAGCAAAAAAGTAAACTATTGAACAAAGCAAATACTAAAGAAGTACGGAACTTAAATGTTCCTAACCAAGGATACTTTGAATACAAAATGCTACGCTTACAATTAAAAGAAGAATAACAGAATTCTAAATATAAAAATCACCTAATGCAAACCGAAACCAGATAAATAACTTAAACTGCAATCGAGATTAACTGTATCGCACCGTTACATACCTTAATTAAATCACGGCTCAAGTCATTAATGTTCTTCACAAACAAAGTGATTCTCTTTCCTTTTTCCGGAATTCTTCCGCCAGGTTTTAACTACACAAAAAGTACAATGACTATTGCAACATAAAAAATGCAAGAGGGAAGTAGAAGCAAGTAGTTACAAACCTCAGAATTGCGGTAGCCACAAGCATCACACGTGGATGCCATAACAATTACTTCTTGGAAGTATGGAATCCCTGTACATAGTTAAGGTCGACAAACTTTGCGTGTAACATCCCAATTAAAAATTATGCAGGCACACAGGAGAACGACAATTATGCTAATAATGAATATGGTAAAGAAAGAAAAACAAAAGGCAACACCAAACGTTCGCATACTTTACAAATAAGCATGTCATTGAAATTCAGTTACAACGACAAATAGACTAGTGTTAAAACACAAGGAATAACAAGATAACATCACATGAACGAGGATGTTAAGAGACTTTCAGCATGTAAATTCTATAAGGGGGGAAGGGGGGAATTCAAATGGATGAGAAAGCCCACCAAACATACAAAGGAGGTAAAAAGGATACTAGTCATGAACATCCGAGTCTCACAACTTGCAGCACATGCTCCACATGTTGATGGAAAGGTCATCACCTATCAAAACACATGTAATGGTTAGCACAATATACAAAGCTAACAGAAAAGATAAAGGCAATGCAGAATAAAAATACATGCAATTGACTGACCTCTTCCGGGGCTGAGTACCGAAATAAAGCATCAGCGATTTCTGCACTATTGCTCTGAGCAATAGCTCTATGACCAGCTACTGCTCCAACCGATCCACGGGGTTCTCTTTTATCAGACGTACTGCTTAACCCCTCAGATGGTACTACATTAGAAGACTCTCCCTGCTGTGATGGGTCAACAAGATACCCCAACAATGCTTGTTGCTCAGGAGTTCGCTCATAGAACTTGATATTCAGTGATGGATCTGGAGATGGAGCATACCTATCCATATTACAATAAAACATAACCAACTAAGGATTCAAAGCATTGCAAGAGATAAGAAGAATAGACATCCACCCCAAGAGATGTTAGAGATCAGGAAATCTGATAAATACTGCACTTTATGATTAGTTCAAAAGTTCCCTATTTTCATTTTTATACATGAGTAGTGTGCATGAATAAGAAATAGCAAAAGAGAATAGAAGAATGTGAGAAAGGGCATTTACACAACTACAGCCCCCAGAATTATTTAACCGTCCATCCAAACTAAAGCATTAAAGTAGCAGAAACAATTGGAGTTCAGAAAATAGTCTTTCACTCTCAATTCAAATGATCTCTTACAGGTTTTCAATGAAGCTGTTCCCAGCAGGATCATCGAGGACGAAAGTGAAGGTCGAATCACCCTTAGCACAGGCTCTCAATTTCAACAGAAACTGGTCGATGGCTTCAGCAGTCTGAGGATCCAGTTTCTAGATAGCCAAGAGGATAACATGAGAGGTGCTAATAGAGATGTGGTATCAAACAATCGGATACCAAATTAAATGCACACCTTACGTTCTTC
>NW_006262201.1:6740644-6741186 GCF_000493195.1 Citrus x clementina
ATCCGCTGCTCGTACCAATATCCCCTCCACCTAAGAGAAATTCAACACATGAGAAGGAGAAAGTGAGTGAGCAGAGAAACACAGATATATATCGGAACAATAATCTACAGTTATGATCTTACATCAAGTAGAATTATCACTAGTCAAGGAAAAAGAAGGGGAAAAGAACAAGGGAGGATGACAGAAACGAGAAGGTAATCATCCGCTGGTTCAGTCATCAAGGAAAGAAAATTGATTATATGGTTAAAAATGGTTTGTTATCAGGGAAACAAAATTCAATGTATGTCAATTTGACTTATATACCCTTTGAGCTGAAGCTTGCAATTATCTGTATTCATTAGTTTGTGCTAGATGAGGACAGAAATATATAAAATGATTCTCTCCCTCCAATACAACTTATTCTTTCTGTTTCTCCTCCATTTGTTACAGAATGCATTAGTTTTGTATCCACAGAAGAATGAAAAACAGTTCACGCAAACCCCACCCCCTTATCCACACCCCCCCCCCCCCCCCCAAAAAAAAAAGGGGAGAGAGGCGGGAAC
>NW_006262201.1:6741286-6779852 GCF_000493195.1 Citrus x clementina
AAAAGGGAGAGAATGGAAGAACCATCACCACTTCTTTCAAACCAATCAAGCAAACAAAAACAAGATTGAGAATTAACTTTTTGAGGCTAACTCATTGAATTGTCTACCATTTCTAACAGTAAGCAACCTAACGTCTTTCAGTCTCTTAATTAAAGATACGGCTAAGTCCAATGCAATTAATTATGCAACACAATATTGAGCATCTATCTGATGGAGACCAAGCAATTCCAAAACAAATCTCTCTTCTCTCTTACAATTTCCATCATACTTAGTCCGGTAACTACTGTATTCTTATCTTTCTTGGCCTTTTAAAATGAAATGTCTGTCAAGAAGAATATTTTTAAGAGCAAGAAAGACATAAGGCCAAAAATAAATCAACACAGTAGACCACTACAAACCCGAAAAGAGGGGGCCGATAACAAATGAATAGGGTTTAAAGAACATACAGTTGACAAACTTCCACGCTGAGCCTCAGGAGGAATCTCAAAATCCAGTTCAGGAATCTGCATACATGATAAAAAAACAAAATAAAATGCATAACTCACTACAATATGACAAAAATATCTAGAGTATCCACGAGATTGCACATAAGAAAGTAGATACGACACAAAATCAGAACTGAAGGAATCACCAATTGTGTTAACCAAAGTAAGCCAGACAATTCTATTGCAAAAATCTATCACTTCAGAATTCAAGACGATTTCTGAAATTAGGGATTTAATATTTTAGACATACAACAATAACGAAAATAAGGAAATGTTGACACACTCTCTCTCTCTTTCATTCTTTGCTGTTGCTAAGGCACACGAAAACATTTTTTTTAAATATTTACCAAGTACATTCCAAAGTTTAAAATATTATTACAATCCATAACTGAGTACTATATCATATTCTCCGAAAATATAGATTCTCAATGAGAACCCCATATCATTTATTTAGTGTTTTATAAGTTATTGATTTCAAGTGACCCTATAATCAGATTTTTCCTCTTCTGCAAACTTTGATGTGTCAGTTTGCAGTTTGTCAAGAACCGCGACAACATAATTTCTAAAGACTAAACCCCAACTCCATATCAGTAGAACAATTACAACAAATAACCAATGGAAGTAAAGAGGCTTTTCCTCTATTGTAATCCTTTATTTCTCCTACAATCCTTTATTTCTCCCTGCATTCATTTACAGAAGAAAAAGAAATGCCCTCTAGTATGGGAACTGAAGCTCTAAGCAAAAGTAACCTCAATGTTTTGCATATTTTTAGCAAATTAAAGCACTAGTTGAACTTGTCTGATAATTTAAATTTATGGCAGAAAAGTCCTTGAGTCACTTAAAAAGTTCTAGCAAAAATATAGCTCAAATGCAACATCTAAAATAAAAAATTATATTAAAAAAGGGTCTAGTTGGTCCAAAGGTTATAAACACAAATGACAAATGAAAACATATGCACGAAGCTGTAACAAGAAGGTTTACAAATGCTACACCAATGCTTTCATAAAGCAAACTCTCAAAACCAGGTGCATGACTTGACAACAGAGGGGAAGTATAAGCAAACGAGAGAAACTTTTATAAACAAATATGTAGATGATGCAAGAGTCAGCATTTTCATGCTCCATATGAAGGTTCAAATGCTACACCAATGCTTTCATAAAACAAACTCTCAAAGCCAAGTGTATGACTTGACAACAGAAGAGAGGGGGGGTTAATAAAGAAATGAGAGACACTTTTATAAAAAAATATGTAGATGTTGCAAGAGTCAACATTTTTCATGCTCTATATTGCACTCAATTAATAAACCAATTAAGTGGAAAGCAATAAAGCGAAACCCAAATGAGAAGTTAGTTTGCAATGGATTGGTTTAGTTTGGTCCATATGCTACATTATAAAATAAAATAAAATAAAATAAAGTAAAGCCTAAGAAGTTGTCCCAGCACCAATCCCACTGAATTTCTTAATGTTTCAAACAAACAATTCTGGAAAAAGAATAAAAAAAATAAAGGGAAAAACCAGATCTAAGCTATAAGCCACTAACGTACCAATTGCATTCAAAGAGGAACAACAAGATCACCAAATTTAATTAAAGGTGAAAAAAAATTGTAAATACGTACAATGGTTAACATAAACTACTGAACTTGGTATTAAAAGGCCGCAAGTATAATAAACTTAAATACCTTAATGGTGGCAGACTCAGATTTCACTACTTGGCGGTGGAACATCTGCATTAAAGAAACTTATCAATTTGCAATTCTAACTGGGAACCGGTAAAACAAAATACTCCAGATGTAGGAAGAAATGCCAAAAGTGACAAAATATAGTAGACTGATAATGACTTAATAGCCAGTAACTTAAAAAGCACAAAAAGCGACAGAGAAGTAAATTGGAAGAAAGCAATGTTTAGAAATAATGCATGCAGCTTTGTAATTAGCTCTGCAATCCTTATTGTTCAACCATAAAACTGAAAATTTTGATTCATCAATGCTTTACTCCAGTTACCTTCTGATCGCTTGAAGGAACCTTCAAACTGTAATTACAACCTCGTGGTTGGATCTCACCAGCGAACTGAACCTCATTGTTCCTAGAAACAGAAACAAAAGAAGAAATATAATGTTATTGGAAGTAAAATACATTATAATTGGAAGCAAAAGAAACATGGCGTTAGAATTACCTCTCACCACAATGCGGACACTCAAAAGCTGACAACAAGACCTGCAAGCAGCAAAAGCTATTAAGCAAGCAAAACAGTTTAGATGCTAGAACCGGAAAAAGAAATCAAGACCAACAATATACCTTTCTGAAGTGAGGAATTAAAGTCAATAAAAACCTTGTCACTCCCTGTTAACAAAACAAGTCATAATCGTAAATAAAGCATACGACATGCATGGCAAATTCAATTAATTAGGGAAGTTAAACAGTTACGTTTTCACCGCAACGCATGCACAGGCTTTCAACTTGGTAGAGAGGAGCATCAGAGTCATCTGCAGAAACTGCTTCCACCACTGATCCTACATCAACTATTTCTTCTTTGTTATTTTCCATTTTAGCCTCCTCCTCCTCCTCCTAAACCACATGCACACAACAAGCAAGCAAAGCATAACATATATTAGTAATGGTAGGCACAGGACAATTCAGTCCGACATTCAACCATTCACCAAAGATTAATCTTCAATTAATTGTATTAATGAGTACCCACAGAGAGACAGTCCGTCGACATCAAATACAAAATTGAATTTTCAGCATATGTTAAAAATAATCTTCAACTTCATTCAGCCTTATGGACGAGATCGAATTTTCTAAATTAAAGTATCTATCTATTCATGCAATTGGACTTCCACACGAATTCACCGTGCATGTCCAATCAGTATAAAACTTAATTACATTACATCAATGAAATGACCCCTCCTTACGATAACACAATTCTCTAGCAATGCCCGCTATAACTTCAATTCACAAAACCAACGATGAACTATCAAATAACACCAAATTGGTCCAATCATTTCCAATATGCCCCAAATATACAAATCTAAAACATCATGCAGTCACAAACATTACAAGCATTCATCACCATCATCATCGCTAACTTATAGATACAACAAGACCACAAAGTTGAACCAGGAACGACATACAAATACTTCTATACTTACAATTACTCTTATTACCAAATAAAATGACAGCAGTGAGACGAAAGAAATCACCGACAAATCAGCCAATCCTAGCACCTTCAATAACCCGGGAAAAGCCGTAATTTCCAATTTAAAGAATCTGCAAGTATCCGGAAGGCTATGGCAGATTCGTTTGGTATTAAAAAGGGTCAAAGATAGTCAAACCACTTATTAGAATTTTGAAGTTCTAGGGCATAAAATTTAGTAGGTTAACCCGGTCCGGCCCAATGCTCCAATTGTCCATGATCGGAGCCCAAGAAAAATTGGAGCAGGGGCTGCGGGTTAGAAACTCCAACCTAACCCGATCGGATAACATTATCCAACCCGACCGAATCATGATCGGATCTATTGAACCCGATTCGATCCGAAAACCCGATCGGGTGGCTAAAAAAATTAAACAAATAAAAAAACAAAATGAAATTAAAACACACGCACACAGCAACACACAAACACATGCATGCAGCCACAGATCTGCCTTCTCAGTTCTCAGTTCTCACTGTCTTCACAGATCAAAGCCTCACGGCCCTCACCCTCACATTCACGACTTCACGATTTCACACACACACACACGTCGCAAAAGCCAAAAGCAAAGCGGCAGCCAGCAGCAAACACTGAGTGGACACGAACGAAGCGCGGCCCGCGAACGCAGCCGCCAAACCCGTGACCGGATCTGCTGCTGCAGCCCCACCATCACCAAGTTCCTCCGAGAACCGGCAACCCGAATTTTGTTTTTTTTTTTCTGAAGTTTTGATGATATATAATAATATATTTCATATTATCTGTTAATTGTTAATCGTTAAGTACATATTTGTTAAATGTTAATAATAAAATCAGGAAAACTGTTGTATTAAAAATTTTAGAGGTTGATTGATTAAGGGTGCGTTTGAGATTCAGGTGTCGTAGCTTTTAAGCTACGGCTGTTGCATAAAAAAAAATTGTAACTATAAAATAAAAGTTAATAATATAGAGTAAATGTAAATTTTAAATAATAATTTTGATAAAATTGATAAAGATATAATAATTTTTTTATTATACAAGTGAAAAATCATATTAACATAGCTTCTACGTTACAGCAGCTAGTGTTTACCAAATATTTTAGTACTGTAGCTTTTAAACTACAGTTGTCCAACCTCAATCCCAAACGCACCCTAAGTCTGTGGAAGCTTAAATTATAAATTATAAGTATGAATCAAATTTTTTCTTTTTGTTAGTTAATAGATTAGGTAGATTAAACATTAAAATTAAATATTTTGTTATATTTGATATGTGCAGTAGTTTCACCCGACCCGAATTAATTTGAATTCAACCCGGTTCAATCCGAATATGTTTGTATCGAATCGGATCAAGTTACAACTTCAGGTTGAGTTCATATGAATTCTTTTTTAATCCGATCAATTCAAAATCTGAACTTATTGATCTGAATTCAATTCGAACCCGAAAATGTCCGGTCCTAATAGCAAGAACCCAAGGACACTCTTGAACATATATATATATTTTTTTTTTTAATTTGTATTAATTATTAAGGTGGTATTCATCTATCGGACAGTTAATTTTAATGAACAAATATCTTCTCACTTGTGATTAATGAAAATATTGTCCACAAAGAATAATATTATCTTTTTCTTATTTTTGGATTTTGAAAGTCATGGTCAGTTAGTTCATTTGGAATCATCGTTGTCTACAAGATAGATTACATGCTATAGTGAAAAAGGTGATTGGCTAAGAAAAAAGAGATTATATAAAAAGGAAGGGTGGGATAAAACTCAAGTTGAATTTTTTAACTTTTACATTCCTAAGATTTGAATACAAGTGACTAAATAAAGAAAATTACTTTATTTCATATTCCTGCAACAAAAGCAAATAAAATATCTAGTTAAAAATGTTGAGTGTTGTTATTATTATTATTAGAGTAAAATTTTATTTTCAAAGTGTCATGCGGTGTTCCTTCTCATTTTTCTTTTTAAAGTTAAAATCGAAATGAAAATATATTTTTTATACTAAAAGGACACTAAAATCCAAGAACAAAGTCTGTATGCCAAATTCTGTGGTGACAGAAAGATAAACACTTTATATCCATTTCATTTTGGATTCTTGCATGTATATTAAAAATTAGGGGAAACCTGTGGTGCAACTGTGGTACCGTGCCACAGTTACATCCAGTCGTTGGATGCAAATAAACCCTACTAATCTAAGTGCATCCAACAGCTGCATACAACTGTGGCACGGTACCACAGTTGCACCGTAGCCTGATCCTAAAAATTAATATTGAACTTGCAATTTGAAACATATTCACAACATAAAATATAAAACTACCAACACCTCTTGTAATTACAAATTTACAAGTTTTACAAATTAAATATAGGGCAAAACTACGTGGGTTTTGGTATCCTTTTTTGTATTTTTCAAGATCAATTACAATGAAGTCCTGTTATTTATTAGAAAAACAAAAAAAAAAAACTAAAAACTTTTACATTTTCACACATTAATCCTACACCTAAAAATTTTCAATTCCATTAATGCTTGGGGAAGCCACATTTGTTTAGAATTCAAGCATCCATAAATTCAGGCACTTACTCACTTTATACACACAAACACCAGTAAATTAAAAGAATTTTTTTTTTGAGTTGTGTGATTGAATTTGAGGCGCAATAGCTTTAATAGGAAATAAAGACAATTGCCTGCTTTCTTTCATTATTTGTAAAACTTCTAATGTAATAACTCGTTTATGACGCGATTAATTATTCAATTAATTATACTAATTGACTTATATTTTAATTGATAGATATGTGTTGAATTGCCATCTCTATTGTTGTGCATGTGCGATGTTAAAAAGAGAGAAGAAAGAATAGAAAATAATTATTTTTTAGTTTATTTTTACTAAGGAAATATTTAAATTATTTTCAAATAAAATAATTGTTTAGAATTTTTTTTTCACCCTTCTCTCAGTTAAGTTCATGAAAGATCGCAGCCGTATGGATGTGTGCTAATGACTATTTAAATTGTTGAGGTGAAGTAACAAATATCAATTTATTTAAGTGTGCAAATAAATTTCTTCTTTTTATTTAAGAACAAAAAGTCAACCAAAAATACAAAACTCATTGTTCAAACAAATAAAAATTATTTTACAAATTCATAAACTCACACTTTATTATTATTAGTAAATTAACATATTAATATTTTTACTACATAATTAAATAATTGATAGTATGATAAATAAATCTTATGTTACAAAAAAATTAATAGTAAAACATTAACTACATAAAATATCAAATTAAATTTATTTTCATATTTTGTACATTATATTTACTTGAGATAGTAAAATCTCGTGTTTGAATAAAAAAAGATTATGGGCTTTGAACCTTGGTCACATGGGTGAGAGAAAATTGATTGCCGTTATTTTAATTTTTTTTTAAAATCATATATATATATATATATATATATATATATATATATCATTAATTATGGTTCGTAAATAATATGCATAGTTTAACTATATAATAAATTAGTTAATTAATAAGTAAATTTATTAATTTAAATAGATATTAATAAATGTAAGAATAATTTATTTAATTGAAAACCTAATTCAATAGTATTAAAAAAAAGAATATTATGGAATTATATGTCAAGATTTTAAAATTTTTAATTTTTCTTATTTTGCATAAACAAGAGGGGTATTCAATGTTAATAACCTAAAATCACATCTAAGCCATTTCTACAACTCTTGCGTTAGATCCAACGGTGAATTTCAAAAAGACAAAAAATGGGGCACCAAACCCCAGGGATAACGTAGCTGACCCTTAAATATAATAAGTTTAAGGACCTTGCTACGTTACAGACTCTGTATGTAACGCAGCAAATGAGGAGCATCCACGCGTTGCAGGAGAGAGGAAAAATTGTTGGAATTTAGCTGATACAAGACTAATTTCCATTGAGCTGTTACATACAGAATCTGTAAGGTAGTTTTGTCCTAAGTTTAATGTTTCAAGTTACAAAATCCCAAAATCCCATATTCACAATCACCTTTTTTGGTTTGGCAAAGCCAAAGTACATGGATGTGACCAAAAGGACCTTCAAGTTTTCTAAATAAGTAAAATTCACATTTTACTTGATGTATCAATAGTAATTTGACAGTGGACTTTCATCCCCAGTATGTACTTTCAACGAAAATCATTGCTGAGATTAGTAGATTTGAGTTAATAAATTTTGTGAACTCATAGTCGAGTAAAAAAAAAAAAAAATTGCAGCTACACATGATAATAAGGTCGCTTTAAGTACCAAGCAGCTTCTTCCATCTGGCATATCCGAGAACGAGCAAGAAAAGCAATACACAAGCTGTTGTGGTGCTCCCAACAAAGATTTCGAATATCCCGTCAGTTTCGTACAATTGACAAGGGATGTTCATTCCGAATATCCCGGCTATCAAGGTATTGGCAGCTATAGCAAACGATGCAATGGTCAATATCAGCTGGAGCTGGATGAGTTCATTTCTTTGGTTGTCAAGTTGAATGTTGACATAGTCTTCTGTGTCATCAATATACTCACGAACCTGTAAATGAAATAGAAACCAAAACAAAGAAATTAAGATCAAGGGAATGAACTAAATAATCATCAAGCATGAATAAAAGATATAATTGTTGAAACACCAAAAGATTTTCTGGACCGTGTTAATGCATGTATCTCAGATACAATCTTGGATGCTCATCAGTAGAAAGTTTCTACAACATTATAAGCGTCTAATACCCAAATCTGAGTTAATATTCAGGTAGGTCATCATTTTTCTGTAATTAATATCATCTATATTCCTCGTTTCCACTTTGGTCTATATAGATAATTTTAAAAGTTGAACCATCATCAACCAAACAAAACAACAATCTAATCCTAATCAGATTTCCGTTTTCCTTTTTCTCCTTTCCCCCTCTTCTAAAAGTATCCATACCTAAATCAGAATGTATTAAAGCTACTGTTTACTAGTTTCAAGGATGCATCCAAACTTAAATGCCACACAAAATTTTCTCCGAGCTTCTCAAATGAAAATGTGTATGAAGAAAACTAATTCCACACAAAATTAGCCACAAGAAAGTTTTGCTATATAAAACTATAGTAAAATTTCTCATGATTGTGTAAAAGAAGCACGAAGCAACTGACAGCTGGTCATTGAAAACAAATGAATCTTCCGCTCTAGGTTACACTAATGACATATATTTGCGTGATAATCAAGAAGGAAAATACTCACAGACAATATCTTGTTGCGTGTTCCATCAAGCTGCATGAAGTAAGCCTCAAGCAACATCTCCAGGTCTTCTACATCATTATCATCCATTAAGTTACTACTCACCAAACTTCCACTCCTGTTAGAGCTAAGTCGACGAAGATGGGATGCTTTAGGGACAATACTATTCGAAGCTGCAGGCCCTGGCAAAGCCTCAGCTTGTTGATTCTGGATCCGCCTCCTTGTTAAATATAAATGAGCCATATCTTCGTTGTCGTCCAGTAAATGTTCAATCTCATCTCTAACCTGGCATTAAGCAGATAAAAGCACCTCATTTCAAATAATCAAACAAAGAGACAATGATTCAGCTGCAATAACTATCTTAAAGGAAGCATGTGCCCATTTCAAGTGCAAAAACTTTCTACAGCAGAATCTGAGGATAATAATTATCGTATTGGGACTAGGATATTTCTCTCCTTTTTAAAAAAAATAAAAGAAGTGTTCATCATTCTATAATTATCTTAAATCAACAAAAGGCCAAAAAAATCAACTACAGCGACCTAGATTACCAAATTCTACGTGATGGAATTACTAAAATTAATCTTGTACCTACATATAAACATATCCGATAGCTTTTTCCTTTCTTTGACACCCAGAAATCCCTTGACCTTCTATGTTGAAAATAAGGTTGAACTCTACAGCTGTAATAGCTAGGAAATGAATAGGGCATAAATATCCCAGGAAGGTGGACCAAAGGTTTTTGAATCCCTGACCTCTTGGTTTAATCCAAGGTCAATAATCACTCAAGCCCTTGGGGTTTAAAGATATCCATGAGTTAGATATAAACTTGTAACAAGTGACTTTGCTCTAAGTTTAGGAATTAATGCAAAGACAGACCTTCAATAAGAGCTGAAGTAATATCCATAAATATAAAACTGCACATAGCCATTTAGTGAAAAGGAGTAAAAGTATAATACCAACAGCTGAAAATTGGAAAAATACAAATTTGACACCCCAAAGTAAACCGGGTTATACGACTAGAATTAAAGAAAGGGAGCTCTAATTAACCTTCCCATCGTATGTCCATAAGCTATATATATATATACATAGTATACATATATAATTGAAACGGATACCTGTACTCAAATCTTAAATTAATAGTCGGTGATATTATTTTCATTTTTGACCATCTTTCAACAGTTGAAATACATTCATTAGCAATGATCAAAAAGATAGAATACGTAATCTATAACTCCATCCTTCTTCTACTCAACATTCTAAATATCATGCAACTAAAGCAAAGCATTATAATGAAGCACATAGACCAGAAAAGCAATTTAAACACATTACCAAATACCTTTTGTACACGAGCCAGGAGACGCGTAAGATTGCTTTTCAAACTCCGCACATGTTCAAGATTCTTTGTGCTAACGTTTCTGGCCAGTTCATCCAATACAGGATACGCATCTTTCTCAAGTTCAGCCACACTAGAGTCCAAATAAGTACAGACAACCTCTAATGCAATCTCCAGAACCTGGAACTCAAATGGAAGCTCACATTGGAACCCTTCAACAGCTTCCGGAACAGGTAACCACTGTCCACAAGTAGAAACTTGCATTTCATTATCTTGTGCTTCTGTAGGCCCTGCTCCATTGCTGTTAGAAACAGTTCTCTGAGGAAGTTGTTGCCTAAGCTGATCCACAAATGGAAGAACTTCCTGGCGGAGAGGATCAAGCAGCAGCACTTCTTGAGATGTAACTATGGCTTTTATAAACTCTAAATTGACAACCATGGCTTTCTCCCGAGCTGCAGAGGCTCAAGGAAGAATACATTTTTTCATCATAATCAAATACTCAAGAAAAGAGGGACAAAACAATAATAGTAAAAATAATCGGAGTTTATCTTTTTCTTAACAAACACAATTACGAAGAATGAATCAAAAAGTGTATTTTCACATGAAATGTTAAGACTGTAACATAGAAGCCTCCTCAATAATTTGCAATTACTACCGCACAAATCATGAGAAATAGACAAAGAAATCATCATGTCGAGTAATCAACTAGACTCTTCTTGGAAAATCTCCCCGAGAACTCAAAAGACAAAGCAAGGCAAACACTACATAAACTTCACGGTGGTAAATCGAAACACTCCCATAAAACCAAAACTGCCCCTACACAAATAACCTCAGTTTCGGCAGATTTTCAATTTTTTTTCCACTTTTGAATTGCAGAAAACCCATGACCTTCTTATTCTCACCGAATTCTAGCCATACAAACACAAAATGCTTCTCCAAATTTATCCCCAACAAAAAAAAAATCTAAGTTTTTTTTTTTTTACCATAACATATATAATTACTCATTATATGAATCATATTAAAGATACACAGAACCAGAAAACACAAAAAAAAAGAAGAAATCACAATACTAAAGATATCCAAATCAAACGAACATAAATTGACAATAAAATTACCAAGAATATTAGAGGAATGAGAGAAGACAGGGCCGAGAATCCTCAGATCCCTAGCGGGGATTCCAGCTCGCTCAATGATGACGCTCTTATCACATTCCACAAGCTCCGATTTTCCAGTGAAATCAAACCTCATCCACAGCCTCGCACCTCCCGCTTTCTTCTTCCCCTTACCCGTCGCCGCCGACACAGCACCGGCGATCGCATTCTGCGCCGCCGTAGGAGCTGAGGAGGCACCCATCGACGGCGGCGCAGGTGAAGGTGGCGGTTCCAATTTCTTCTTGGACCGACGCCGTAGGCACAACCGGCGGAACGAGAGGGGCGCCTTGCCCATTGAAAAAAAAATCAAAATAAAAACCGTAAAAAAATTGTTTTTATTTTTATTTTTTTTCGAAAATTTTGTGTGTAAAGGGTAATTTTGAGCTTTTGAGTTTTAATCTTAATTTTTCAGAAAAGGCCGACAAATATTAACGAAGGCCTTGGTCCTCGTGGTGATGCCGGCTGCTTCGTCGTCGTCGTCTTCTTCTTCTCGTTGTTCTTCCATAGATGGGTATGCATGTGGCTGTTTCACGGTGGAGAGGTTACAGCTTTTAATTTAATAATTATTAGAGTTTTTTGTTTTAAAATAAAATAAAATAAAATAAAATATTAGAGTTTTTTTAATTAATTAATTATTTTTTTTAAAGTTCAGGTGAGGATGTGAAATGTGAATACATAATTACCCCATAATTAGGGAAATTTGTAACTTACCCCCAAATAAATTGATATTTTGCACCGCGTACCCAATAAAATTGACTTGTTGCACCGCGCCCCCAAATTCGTTATATATTCAGTTAAGTTTAACGGTACAGGGTTAAAATCGGAAGTTAAAGCCTTAAATCAATTTTAATAGAAACTCTTTTTATTTTTTGCTTCTCTTTATTTCGTCCTTTCCTTTTTCTTTTTATTTCTTCTCCGTCTTCTCCATTTTTTCTTCTTCTTCTTCTTTGTTTCTTCTCCTTCTTCTCCATTTCTTTTTCGTCATCTTCTTCTCTGTTTCTTCTCATTTTTCTTTTCCATTACTTATCTTCTTCTTCTTCTCCATTTCTTTTTCTTCATCTTCTTCACTGTTTCTTCTCCTTTTTCTTCTCCATTACTTCTCTTCTTCTTCTTCTCCATTTTCTTTTCTTCTTTTGCTCTATTATAAAACATCAACCACCGCGATTGCCACCGCGCCAGTCTGGAGCGTCAGCTGCTTCCTTTGGCCGCCACCGCTTAGTTCCTTTAAGGCTTAGTATTATGGATTTTGGGGTTTCATTAGTTATTATTTGGGTTGTTTTGAATTATGATTTAGGGGCTTGTATTTTGAAACCCTAAATCAAGTAATCAAAATCAAATGCGTCAATTAATGATTCATGGGTAATTTTTCTGATTGGGTTGAAGAATATGGTGGCGGATAAGGAATCAGTGGTGATGAAAATGGTTGTGGAAGGGACTGAATTTAATTGTAATCGTTGAATGTGTTGTGGTCTTTTTAATTTGTTTATTTTTTATTAATTATTCTTTATCTTCAGATTTCTTTGTATTTGTTTGTTAAATTTTTTTTGGCAGCTGTGTATTTTATATAACCTGATAAGATTTTTTTGGAGAAAAATAAAATGGTGACAATGTACATATAAGCTCGTTAGAAATGGAGAAGAAGGGGTGTTTTTGTGTAATCAAACTTAAAGGGGTATTTTTGTCATTAGATAAAAAATCAAACGGAGCTGTTTAAAATAACTTAAAAACTAACGGAATTGGGGACACGGTGCAACATGTCAATTTTAGTGGGTGCAGAGTGCAAAACGTCAATTTATTTGGGGGTAGGTTACAAATTTCCCCCATAATTATATGCATACGTATCTGTATAACTAAAAAGTTGATGCTCAGCCACTTGAAATCCTGGTGGTCAGAACTCAAATTATGAAGTTGTGAGTTCTAGTCCTACAATGTATTGTGCTATTTAATTTTTTTGGTCAATTTGAGTGAAGATAGAGTTCTTTTTTTCAAAATGTGAGTAGAGTAATTTAAATATTAGAAGTTAAAAACATGAGGTAGTTATTTAAAAGAAATATTTGATGCAAAATAGTGTATTATACTATTTCATATTAAAATATGGGATATTATCATTTTTCCACCAAAAGAATTCTGACACATCATGTCAATATCACAGTTGGGTAAAACCATCAATTTACCACCAAACATTTAAACTGTTAGTATTTTTTCACCATTTCATTAAAACTCAATTAATATGTAACGAAAAATTCATAAAAGGTCAAATTTACCCCTAGAGCGTAAAAGACCATGTAATTAACCCTGAGTTTATAAAATTGAGCTTTTGCTTTATCTCAACAACAAGTTGAGTTCTATGTGATTTAAGATTAAAACATTAATCAAACTACAAAATTATGTCATTTAAGAAATTATATTTAAGTATTTACTTAATTAAAGTTTTAGTTAACCAACAAGTGACTTAGATTTAAGATTCTAGTTGATCTCTCATTTGAGAATGTTAATTCACTTACTTTGCATTATGTGGTATTTTCTTTAAAGATTTTGAATTGTTTGATGGTTGTGAGAGTAAAATTTAAAATAATAAAAACTAATATAATTATCATGTTAATGTAATAGTCTGAGTTTTAAAAAAATTTAAAAATAAATATATTTTTTCGTGTGAAAAGGCTCGAAAAAAGGTTTATTCAACTAAATATTATTTGGTCCCTATCAGTTTAAAAGTTTAATATCTTACCTCAAAATTAACATACTTTTTATTAAGCATTAACCCCTCAAAAAATTAAATCCTATGGCATTTCGCTCCAAAATTTCCAATTCTTAATTTGCCCTAATCAGAGGACCCAATCCATTTTTTTTTTAATTTTCTCCTAAAGATTATTTGGATGTGAATAAAAAACTCATCCACTAAATTTGTGTGATAATTATATGGTCTTTTACGTTCCAGGGGTAAAATTGACTTTTTATGAATTTTCCGTTACATATTAACTGAGTTTTAATGGAATGGTGGGAAAATACTAACAGTTTAAACGTTTGGTGGTAAATTGTTGGTTTTACCAAACCGTGGTACTGACATGATGAGTCAGAATACCTTTGGTGGAAAAATAATAATATCCCTTAAAATATTAAAATAATAATTTTTGATCAATCTAATTTATTTTAAATAGCGGTTATCATTAGATTAGAATAGAAATGGATGAAAAATATTGTTAAAATTTTGAACTAAAATTCAAAACCTCTTAAATCAATTATATGATGGTATAGGCTGAATCTACTTTTAAACATATGGAAGGAGATGAACTAATGCAATAAACACGAAATGACAAAAAATATTGATGGTAAAAATAAGACGAAAAACTGCCGCCACTTGATTAAAAAATAATTTACAATATAATAAGCTTGTTAATTTAAAGATAACATAATGTTATTTATCAAATGAACAATTAGGTCACGAAATGGACCCATGATGTTCCCACTAAAAGATCTAGTCATTTTCAAGTATCGAATGCTCAATGCTCCGGATATGAAAAGAACCCCATTTACAATTGTAGAGTGAAACTGAGGGATAAGATTCCATTCGCCTGTGTAGGATTGATGTGATAACACCCCATTATCGTATTATGAAATTCATCCAATATGATAAAATAAAATTTATACATACCTATCTTAGGCCAATATATTCAGCCAGAATATAAAAGCAAAAGCAAGAAAATGACATCGGAATTGAAGAGATATCATGAAACATATTAAACAAACAGTATTCACAGATTCATAAGAAAACCTTTAAGAAAATTTGTTAAACGAAAGTATCTTATGGGAGAACAGCGGCTGTATTCATGATTAAATTTGAGGCAAAGCTGTACAGGCTAACGATTCAAGTGTTCGGAACAATCTATCTACGTTGCTTGAAAATCAAACCTGCAGCACGGGCTTCGGTTCTGAAGTTTCCTCAAAATCCAGAAACATGTTAAAAAGATGGGAAAAGACATTAGATGAGAACAGAATCTAAGATGCAGCGAGTGGGATAGGCTTTACTGCACTTTGAATTCGCTTAAATGCTGCTTTAACTTTTTCCTTGAGGCCTTCATTTTCGCTCTCTACATCTCCGCTTTGTTTATCAAGATGTGCCACATTCCCATCAACATTTATCACCAGCTTTCCGTTATCTCCTAATTTCACATCTCCAAAGAGTGAGACAAGCAGTGCATGAATAACCTTTTCTGCTTTCTTCCCACTTTCTTCCTCAGATTTTATGGCCTCTGATTCCACAACTACCTTAGGAACCTCCCGATTGATGTTTAGAACCAATGCTACAATAGAATCTGACACCATGTCACTTATAGGATCTGAAGTCCAATGCATCGATATATGCTTCTCTGAGTCCTGCTTCAAAGTCACTCGATCGTGCACTCGTAGAGTAGGAACCCCAGATTCCTCATCTGTCGAAGACTCCACACTCTCGTATATCTGCTCAAGCCGGTACTTTATCACACCAAAGGCCCCTGAGTACGGGATAGTAATCCTCTGGGTAATATTTGTTGTTGATAGCTGTGAGAAGATGTGAAGATCATCAGGAGCCATTATCTGGTAAGTGAAACCTGTCTTTACAAGTATGCCACTGACAGTTTCACCAACTTCCGGCATTTTCTCAGCCAGCCTTCCAATGGTTTTTGCCATTTTCTCGGAGTTAAAATACATTTCAACGGACTGACAGTTCTTTGGGGTTATAATTTTTGTATTGCAGTCAGCTAATTCGGTCATTAGCTTTGTTTTGAGCCTCCCCATCTCATGAGATTCTCCATGAACAAGAATTATGTTAGGAGGCATGAGCTCTTTCAAAAATGTGCTTGTCTGAGCATAGTCTGCGTGTGCAGAGAAAGATATGTAATGGACCTGCATGTTGAGAGGAGCGGTGAGACCATTCATAAGGGTGACTTCTTTTGGTTCACTAATTATGGTTTTTGCCAATGTTCCTTCAACAAGATAACCTGGTATGACACAAGCATTTTTCTTATCAGAGCACCAAATATCAAATAATTGTCTAGACAAACCACTCTGTAGCCCACCCGGGCTTGCCATCACCACTGAAGGGCCAACATCACTTAAGTCATCAATGCTATTTAATGGCGAAATGTGCTTGAATTTGAAGGGATTTGAGTTTGCAAACTGGTTGCGGATTCTCTCATTCATGGAAAGGATGTATGTCTGATAAACAGCCATGCACTTTTTGGCAAGTGGAGAAGCATAATAAATTGGAATATTATGGAACTCCGGATGGTTCGACCAGTACTCATCAAGGATCAGCAGCAGCTCCTGGGCTCGGCCAAGGGCATATGCCGGAATTAGAACACGACCTCCTTGAGAAATAGTTGAGTGAATAACATCAGTGAAGCGCCTCTCACGAATGTTCCGTGGTTGATGAAGCTGAACACCATAAGTGGATTCGATTATACAAATGTCAGGAGAGAACTGAGGAAGCTCAGCAGCACGGAGATGTCGGTCTTCTTCACGAGAATAATCTCCAGTGTAGAGTACTCGAACACCAGCAATGTCAACCATAAACATGGCAGCACCCAGGACATGGCCAGCGGTATAACACCAGAATTTAATGCCATTCACTTCCACTGTCTGATGGAAATCAAGAACCTGGATCGACAAATAAAGATCAGTAACATATAACCGATTGATGTTGAAGAATCAGCGGATGAGTTGCGGTTAGGGGTGAAATGCCACTGGCACCCAGAGCTAGCTTGTTCTCCCCAAAATGCATTAATGATCACATAAGTTAAGGAAATTGTGACTTTAAAGGTTAATTAACGGCCAAGACGACAGATGGATGGTAATGTGAGGATGATGGATGCATTGAGGTTCAACCATGGAGAACTGAAAATATGTAGGTCATAATCAGGCCCCCATATCAGAGCCCTCAAGAAGGAAGGCATCAATAGGAGCAGAAAAGCAGAGCTGGAACTTCAATCTGTGCATATTGCCATGCTACCCTCATCTCTACTAATTCTAGAGCATCAGCTTATTATACACAGATTTTATTGTAAGGTAAAGTTTCTTATTTATCATAAATTAGTAGAAAAATTATAAGTTGCTATACTTAAATGTTAGATAAATAAACTAAATACACACCAAGCATATACAATGTAGAAAACAAAAATCTATATCCTACATATGATCATTCATTATCAGACACATATAAATGAAATCTTCGTCAACCTTAATAAATACACAGGTAGAAAATCCAAAAGCAACACCATAGAGGCCAAGAGGGCCATTTCAGTATTTCTTCAACAAGGGTAGGAAACAGAAAGACAAGTAATAAGCAGCAAGAATGAAATAGTTCAATTAAAGTTCGCTAAATAAAAATTCTTATGTGTCATGCATCTCATAATATCAAATAACAGTTCGTACCAGTCTGAAATTTGAGGGGAACTTCAGATCAATCAAACGTAACTCTAATCAAATAAAAGGCACGAGTATTTCGAAAGTTAAAACAAGCAGCAGCTAAGAAAACACACCTCAATTCTATCCATGGAGCGATTAATGTCTTGTTCATCGAACAACATATCTTCAACTGAAACTTTGCTCACTTTTACATAATCAGTCAAAAGCAACTTGTAAATAGCCTTTGTAGCATGAGTCATAAATACCCTGCCACTGAATGTAGTCTGGAAAAAAAAATTGAAACATATCAGTTTAGTCCTGAAGAAGACTTTACAAAATGGTCATGAGTTGATTCACGAAGAACACAAAAAACCTTCTCCAGAAAATAAGGTAGGGATGCAGCATGATCCAAATGAAAGCTGCAAGAGAAAAGCACCAAGTATCATGCATATATTGCACAACAATGTAAGGATTGATAGAGAAAAGGAGACAGCCAGGACAATTTTGATTAAATTCTCGTAGAGCAAGATTTGAAAGACAAGTGCTTTATGAAAGCGTAGAGTCAAAAAATAGCACAAAATATCAGTTATGGCACAACATCTCATGTGCGGCCAAAATATCCAGATTTTATTCTAAGATAAATTCAAAAAAATAAATTCTAAAATAAATTCAAATTCAATCCCTAAGTAAATGATGACTGCACGAAGCATCATTTTAATTATTGCATCGACTATTAAACAATTAGTAAAGGCGTGCATTAGGGGAATTAAGTACATACTGCATTATAAGAAGGACATGAATGGGAAATAAGTGCTCTATAAAAGTGAAAAGAAAAAAAATTAGACAAAATATCAGTTGTGTTACAACATCTCATGTGCGACACAAAAGTATCCAATCTCATGTGCGACAAAAGTATCCAATCACTCTTCTTAAACTAATTTCAAAAGTTCTAATTCAATCCCAAAGTAAATGATGACTTCCCAAAACTTCATTTTGCTCTAACAGAAAAATCATTAACGGAAAAAAAAGCACATACTGTGTGATAAGAAGGACATCAATTGCTGAAGGATCAATCTCATCGAAGTAAGGCAATGCAGCCATACCCGAGTAAGCGGGATGAATTCCACAGTCAAACTATAAATACCATCCCATGCCAAAGCAAAATAGTACCTTATTAAAATTAAATCACATTTAAATGCCCAAAAATGAAACTTAAAGCTGCTTAAAAGCCGCCCCCTTACACATACCAAAATAGTTTTCCCTCTATAGGACATGTACACACAGGATCTTCCCACTTCATTGCCAGCTCCTAGTGGGATTATTGTAAGTTGGTCACCTTCTCTTGATACCGGCACGTCCCGTCTTTTTAGTGACGGCGGTTGCCCCGTTGAAGCCATGCTTTCACTTCAATAAAATCACAAGACACGAGTTGAATTTAATTACAAAACCCCTAAAATAAAAAAAATAAAAAATACACGCCCTTTACTAAATTAAAATTCTTTAAATTCAAGCAGAATCAAATTTTGTTCTTAAATTGAGCAAGGTGAGAGAGAGAAGTGACTTACAGTGAAGAGAGGGTAAGCCCCTAATTCTAAAGTTCTCAGAATGAGTGGAATTTAGTGATGGGAACAACCGGGCCGAGTGACCGGGTTAAACCCGAGTCTTTGAAGAGTATTTTTTTTTCACACGTCACCCAAAAACCCGGACCGGATGACAAGTCGGTTCAAATGAATTAAAAGTTCAAATTTACTAATAGTCGCTCTAAACATTTTTTGTTTGTTTGTTTGTTAAGATAGATATTAGATTCATGTTTTGAGTTTTGCGTTAATTTATCAAATTGCCATTAAGATTCATGATGAAAAGAAAAATGAAAACAAAACAAAAGGAAAAGACATAGAGGAACGATGATTCTTATTAATATACAATTTATTACGACTTTCATATCATTATCTACATAATAAAAAAGATGAAACACAAATAAAAAGGAAAAAAATGATAAATCTTATTAGGGAAAATATTCATGACCACTTAATGCTTCATATTTTATTAAAATTACGAGAACCTTTTTTTTTTCTTTTTTTAGCAAACAATTCACTTGAATTTTATAAAGTGCATCACTTTTTCACCAGAATATGGCTGATGTCGAAAGGGTAAAATTGTCATTTGAAGTTAAAATTGTTGGTGGTGGTGCCGCTGAAGGCAAAATTGTATGCAGATGAACAATTTGCTCCTTCAAAAAATGAATTTCAGCTCTACAATCTCTTTCATCCTCAATCCCCAAAACCCTCTACAAAGAATGACCTCAACTCTACATGATTTGGCACCTTCCCATTCTCAAACACGTCAAGAAATGAAAACAACTGAAGCCTCAGCCGTTTTCATCCGCATACAAATTAGCCTTCAGCAGCAGCACCGGCAATTTTAGCCTTATCATTCATATTCTAACAAGTATTATTAGAGAAGTGTCGCACTTTGTAAACTTGAGGTGGATTGTTGTTTAAAAAAGGAAAATATGTTTATATGATTTTGATAAAGCGTGAAGTATTTGGAGGTCAATGGCTATTTTCTCATCTTATGGGTCACGTTATCATGCTGCGTTAAAAATTTCAACATTAATAATGAGATGATTTTGGATCATTAGATAGAATTTTACGATCTATAATAATCAAATAAGATAAATTAAAAAAAAATCAAGTTTATTGTTTAGATAGTTCTTTGTTGGTTAAAATTGGGTGAAGATTATAGCAAATTAAATAAGATATAGAGATATTGACAACTTATAAAGAAGAAAAAACTAATTCAAACACAACAATTAACAATTATTTAATGCATTATTCATACAAAATCTGATTAATTTTTTCCACTATGTAAAGGAAAAAAATATCGAAATAGCCATCATCATGTATGTGCTTGACTTAATTACTTTATAAACATACAGTATAAGAGTCTAGGGTGGTGTTTGATTTCAAGAAAGGAGAGGAGAGGAGAGGAGAAAAAAAGAGAGGAGATGAGAGGAGAGAACTCCAAAAATTAATTCTTATTGTTTGGTTTCACATTAAATTTGAAAGGAAAAGAAATTACATGTTTTTTATTTGGACAAATATACCCATTATCTTTAATGTTAATATTGTTAACAAATAAAAAAATAATTAAACTATAAATTAATTTAATACAAAAAATAACTTAATAACAAAAAATTTAATTTTATATTATATTTTTAATTAATTTGTTATTATTTTATAATCAAAATAAGTAACATTGCATAGTTAGTTATATGTTTAATTTAGTTTCTAAATATTTATAATTGTTGAAAACAATAATATGTTAGCCTATTGAAATTACCTAGTTAAGTAGAGAATTTTATTTTTTAAAATAAAATTACGCTATCGTTGATCTCCATTGACCGCCATCTTTTATTGCGTTAAATACATAATAATGATCATAAATGGACGATTTACTCATTGAAAGTGTTAATTTTACAGAAAATACACTATATAGTTGGAAATATGAGAGTTAAAATTTTTCCAAACATTTAAACAAGATTTGAGGTAAATAACAATGTATATTAGCATTTCTAACTCCATAGAGTTGTAGATCGGCTTATGAGGATTCCATTGGTACCGGTTTTGATGGTGAAATGCATCTCCAGCAAAAAACTCTGGCGAGTCTCCGGTGACAATCCGACGATTCACCTTAATGCTTTTTCTTTTTTCAAATAAATTATCCTATTAATTTAAGAAAACAAAAATAAATTATTTGCACTTTAACTTATTTTAAATTAATTTTATTAGAGGATAATATTAGAATTTTTGTATTCCAATAGATGAGGAATTTGAAATCCTTACCCATTGATAAGGAATACAAATTCTTCAATCTGATAAAAATTGACTTTTAATGGAATTCAATTCCATTGAATTTGGTCCAACCAAACAATGGAAAGTGAAAAAGAAATTAAATTCTTTTCCTCTCCCCACTTCTCTACCCTTAAGCAAACATGGCCTAAGGTCCTATTTAATATTGAAGTATTGTAACTTTTAAGTTATAACTGTTATGGAAAAAAACTATAACTATGAAATAAAAATTAATATTATGCAGTAAATATAATTTTTAAATAATAATTTTATAAAATTAGTAAAGATATAATAAATTATTTATCGGACAAGTGTAAAATCAAATCAACTTAGCTTCTAAGCTTACAACAGCTAGTGTTTATTAAATACTTCAGTATTGTAGCTTTTAAATTATAACTGCTTAACCTCAATCCCATGACCTTAATTAAGGACACACACATATTATTACTACTTTAATTTCTTTAGACAAGGATGTGAAATGTGAATACATAATTATATATTTATATATCAAAAAGGTTGATTATGATAATAATATAAAAATATAATTAATATCACACACCTTATGATAGGTGACAAAAGTTTAAATTGGATCAACGCACATACAGCACAAAATTGATGTAAATGGTGAAGTAGAGGTCTAGTTCCAGTGATAAGAGTAGTCTTCTTACAACTTAACTCTTGGATTCGAACTTCAAATGATGCATGAGTTATTAGGAAAAAGAAAAATACAAATAGTATATTATTTTATTTAGTATTTTTATGTATTGACATTATTTTTCTGTCAATTTAATGATAGAGGTAGTGGATGATTTGACAATAATAATAATAATAATTTTTATTTTAAATTGTGTTTATCATTAGCTTGAAAGATTAATGGATGAAAATTATTGTAAAAATTTTGAATTAAAGGCTGAATCTTCCTAAATTAATTATATGATGGTGTAGACTGAATTTACATTGAAACACATAGAAGAAAAGAAACCTACACAATAAGCATGAGATCACTAAAAACATTAACTCTAAAAATAACACGAAGAAATGCTCACTCACTCCACTAAAGAATTGTTTGCAATATAACAAACTTGTTAAGTTTAGGTGGGTCTCCGTCTCCCTAATTTATATTGAATGTAACTTACAACTGGATGAAACTTACTCACTAACCCACCTGACTCCATTGCCTTATCACTAATTTTACATTGTTTTAACTGAATATAAGTTACAATAAATGTAAGTTGGGCAAACCCCAGTTTGAAGATAACCGAATGTTTCTTTATGAAGGAACAATTAGATCACAAAATGGCCCCATGATGTTCCCACTAAAAGAACTAGTAATTTTCAGGTATCCAATGCCCAAAGCACCGGAGAATATTACCATACTTGTGTAGGGCTGATGTGAAGCCCCATTTACAATTGTACGGTGAAAATGAGGGATAAGATTTGATTTACTTGCGTAGGATTGATGTGAAAACACCCCATCAACGTAGTATGAAATTCATCCAATATGATAAAAATAAATTTTATAAATATGTATCTCAGGCCATTCAATTCTGCCAAGAGTGTACAAGCAAAAGCAAGAAAATAACAGCAGATTTAAAGAGATATTATGAAACATATTAAAAAAACTGAAGTAGTTTTAAAATATTCAAAAGAAAATTTTGAAGAAAATCTGTGATACAGCTGCTGTATTCATGATCAAATTCGAGGCTAAGCTGTGCAGCCTAAAGATTCAAGTGTTCAATACAATCAACGTTGCTCAAAAATCGAATCTGCGGTACCAACTCAGTTCCAAAATTTCCTCAAAATCCAGAAACATGTTAAAAGATGGGAAAAAGAGGTTAGATGAGAATAGAATCTAGGGTGCAGAGAGTGGGATAGGCTTTACTGCCCTTTGAATTCGCATAAATGCTGTTTTAACTCTTTCCTTGAGACCCTCATTTTCGCTCTCTACATCTCCGCTTTGTTTATCAAGATGTGCCACATTCCCATCAACGTTGATCACCACCTTTCCGTTATCTCCTAATTTCACATCTCCAAAGAGTGAGACAAGCAGTGCATGAATAACCTTTTCCGCTTTCTTCCCACTTTCTTCCTCAGATTTTATGGCCTCTGATTCCACAACTACCTTAGGAACCTCCCGATTGATGTTTAGAACCAATGCTACAACAGAATCTGACACCATGTCACTTATAGGATCTGAAGTCCAATGCATCGATATATGCTTCTCTGAGTCCTGCTTCAAAGTCACTCGATCGTGCACTCGTAAAGTAGGAACCCCAGATTCCTCATCTGTCGAAGACTCCACACTCTCGTATATCTGCTCAAGCCGGTACTTTATCACACCAAAGGCCCCTGAGTAAGGGACAGTAATCCTCTGAGTAATATTTGCTGTTGATAGCTGTGAGAAGATGTGAAGATCATCAGGAGCCATTATCTGGTAAGTGAAACCTTTCTTTACAAGTATGCCACTGACAGTTTCGCCAACTTCTGGCGTTTTCTCAGCCAGCCTTCCAATTGTTTTTGCCATTTTCTCAGAGTTAAAATACATTTCAACGGACTGACAGTTCTTTGGGGTGATTATTTTTGTATTGCAGTCAGCTAATTCGGTCATTAGCTTTGTTTTGAGCCTCCCCATCTCATGAGATTCTCCATGAACAAGAATTATGTTAGGAGGCATGAGCTCTTTCAAAAATGTACTCGTCTGAGCATAGTCTGCGTGTGCAGAGAAAGATATGTAATGGACCTGCATGTTGAGAGGAGCGGTGAGACCATTCATAAGGGTGACTTCTTTTGGTTCACTAATTATGGTTTTTGCCAATGTTCCTTCGACAACATAACCTGGGATGACACAAGCATTTTTCTTATCAGAGCACCAAATATCAAATAATTGTCTAGACAAACCACTCTGAAGCCCACCCGGGCTTGCCATCACCACCGAAGGGCCAACGTCACTGAAGTCGTCAATGCTATTTAATGGGGAAATGTGCTTGAATTTGAAGGGATTCGAGTTTGCAAACTGGTTGCGGATTCTCTCATTCATGGAAAGGATGTATGTCTGATAAACAGCCATGCACTTTTTGGCAAGTGGAGAAGCATAATATATTGGAATATTATGGAACTCCGGATGGTTCGACCAGTACTCATCAAGGATCAGTAGCAATTCCTGGGCTCGGCCAAGGGCAAATGCCGGAATTAGAACACGACCTCCTTGGGAAATAGTTGAGTGAATAACATCAGTGAAGCGCTTCTCACGAATGTTCCGTGGTTGATGAAGCTGAACACCATAAGTGGATTCGATTATACATATGTCAGGAGAGAACTGAGGAAGCTCAGCAGCACGGAGATGTCGGTCCTCTTCACGAGAATAATCTCCAGTGTAGAGTACTCGAACACCAGCAATGTCAACCATAAACATGGCAGCACCAAGGACATGGCCAGCAGTGTAGCACCAGAATTTAATGCCATTCACTTCCACTGTCTGATGGAAATCAAGAACCTGGATTGAAAAATAAAGATCAGTAACAAATTTAATGATCAGATAAGTCAGCTAAATTATGACTTTACAGGTTAATTGACAGCCAAGAGGACAGATGGATGATAATGTTAGGATGAAAGGATGCGTCGAGGTTCAACCATGGGGAACTGGAAATATGTAGGTCATAATCAGGCCCCTATATCAGAGCCCTCAAGCAAGAAGGCATCAAGAGGAGCAGACAAATGGACCTGGAACTTCAATATCAGTGCATATTACCATGCTACCTTCATCTATATTAATTCGAGAGTATCGGCTTATTATACACAGATTTTATTATAACGTAAACTTTCTTACTCATCATCATAATTTATAGTAGAAAAACTATAAGTTGGTATATTGAAATGTAATACTAAATATAAACACGTGGTATATACAATGTATAAACAAAATTATATATCCTACAACTTATCATTCATTATCAGACACATATAAATGGAGTCTTCGTCAACCTTAGTAAATATATAGGTAAAAATATCCAAAAGCAACACCTAAGACGCTAAGAGGGCCATTCTAGTAATTCTTGTAATTCTCCAACAAGGATAGGAAAAGAAAGATGAGTCATGAACAGCAAGAAGGAAACAGTACAACTAAAGTTCACTAAATAAACATTCTTATCTGTCATGCATCTTATAATATCAAATTATAGTTCATAATAGTCCAAAATTTGATGGAAGCCTCAGATCAATCAAACTTACCTCTAATCAAATAAAAAGCAAAAGTACTTAGAAATTTAAAAGAGCAGCAAATAAGAAAACACACCTCAATCTTATCCATGGAGCGATTAATATCTTGTTCATCGAACAACATATCTTCAACTGAAACTTTGCTCACTTTTACATAATCAGTCAAAAGCAACTTGTAAATAGCCTTTGTAGCATGGGTCATGAATACCCTGCCTTTGAATGTGGTCTAAAAGAAAATTTTGAAAAATATCAATTTAGCCCTGAAGAAGACTTTACAAAACGGTCATGAGTTAATTCATGAAGAACACAACAAACCTTCTCCAGAAAATAAGGTAGGGATGCAGCATGATCCAAATGAAAGCTGCATGAGAAAAGCATGAAGTAGTAGAAATATATTACATGACAACATAAGGGAGGGTTGATAGAGAAAAAGAGTCAGCTAGGACAATTTTGATTAAACGATCGTACAATAGGATTCCAAAGACAAGTGCTTTATGAAAGTGTAAAGAAAAAAACAGCATAAAATATGAATCTTTTTTCTGGGATAACAAGAGCAAATATCAGTTATGGCACAACATCTCATGTTTGACAAAGATATCCAAATTTTCTTCCAAAATTAAAAATTTTAGAAGTTCTAATTTGATCCCTAAGTTTTACTCTATTGCATATACCATTGAACAATTAATAAAAGTGTACATTATGGGATTAAGTACATATTACGTGATAAGAAGGACATTAACGTGAAATAAGTGCTTTATAAAAGTGTAAAGAGCAAAAATACCACAAAGTACCAGTTGTGTTGCACACACCTCATGTGCGACAAAAGTACCCAAATCATTCTTCTTAAACAAATTTCAGAAGTTCTAATTCAATCCCTAAGTAAACAATGACTGCCCGAAACATCATTTTACTCTATTGCATCTACTGCTCAACAATTAATAAAGGTATACATTACCGGAAAAGAGCACATACTGCGTGATAAGAAGGACGTCAATTGCTGAAGGATCAATCTCATCAAAGTAAGGTAAAGCAGCCATGCCCGAGTAAGCGGGATGAATCCCACAGTCAAACTATAAATACAATCCCATGACAGAGTAAAATAAAACAGAAATGAACATTTTTATCAAAATTAAATCACATTTAAATGGCCACATATGAAACTTGAAGCTGCTTAAAAGCTGCCCCTTTACACATACCAAAATAGTTTTCCCTTTATAGGACATGTAGACACATGATCTCCCCACTTCATTGCCAGCTCCTAAAGGGGTTATTATAAGTTGGTCACCTTCTCTTGATACCGGCGCATCCCGTCTTTTAAGTGACGGCGGTTGCCCCACTGAAGCCATTCTTTCACTACACAAAAATCACAAGAAATGAGATGATTTTAATTATAAAACCCAAAAAAAAAGCCCTTTACTAAATAACAATTCACTAAATCGAAGCAGAATCAAATTTAGTTCTTAAATTGATCAAGTTGAGAAAGAGAAAAGTGAATTACAGTAAGAGAGGTTAAACCCTAATTCCAAAATCTCAGATCTCTCAGTCAGTTAAATTGAATTTTGGATGTGGAAAAAACCGGAACGGGCGAAACCCGAGTCTGTTAAAGAGTGTATATATCTTTTTACTTGCATCAGCGAAAAATCGGACCGGAGGACCGGTCGGTTCAATTGAATTGATAAAAGTAAAATTTACGAATAATCGCTCAATATTATAAATTCCGAAATGAAGAAAGAAATGATGATTTTATTAGAAATGCGAATTGTTCTTGATTTCGGAATGAATTACAGATAAATTTCATGGCCCTAATTACAGTTCCATGAGCCATTAAAAAATTGCCACAACTAAATTACACACATATATATAAGCAAAAGGATAGTGAGCCCCCGACATTTAGTGAAAAAGAGTAATGATACAACCACAAACTCTTGTATAAATTTATTTTGTACAAATTAACGTGACATTAATTCATTGGTTGAATGAAAATATAAAATAATAAAAACAAATCATGTGGGCCAAGTAATATTTAATTCAATCAATCTTATCATGCCACATCAGTTTGTATAAAATAAGTTTGTACAAGACTTTGTGGCTATATCATTACTCAGTGAAAAATATATAAAACTTCTTAATATTTTTAAAAAAGACACATAATCCTCATTTTTATTATGTTTGTTTTAATTACAAATTTATTTTTAATTTACAATTATTATTATTATATTCTTATAATAAATAAATCAATATATTGACTTAAAACATGTCATGTGTATAATGAAATCAATAACTTCTTATTTAAAATTTAAAATTAAGACTTAATTTCATTTTACCTAAATTATTCAATCTAACTTATGAATGTATCATTCTCAATGATAAATTCTGAAATAGGAAGCCAGTTTTACTTCCCATATGCCCATTTTGCCTTTCTTTCATATAAAAGCTTATTTAATATTTTATTTTGCTCAATTTGCACAGAAAATAAATTTGATTTTAATTTGTCTATTATTCATCATTTTTTTATCATCCTATCATTCGAAGGGTAAATTCATAATTTAGAGTGAATAATTTACATAAAATATAATTACATCTCAATTTTTAAGGTTTTAAATAAAAAATTATTGATTTCATTTTACACATCATCGATAATATGTTAGAGAGCTCGCCGTCCTTTTCCCTATATATGATTATAAACTTTACCATGCATGAAACCATCCTAAAGAAGATTTTTAATACTTCTTATATATTTATTATTTGCCATTTATTTCCCTAACTTTACTTCACTTGCTCCCTCCTTTGCCCATAATTACTTAGATACTATTTTTTTTTTTAAATAGTGCTATTATCTGTGCGTATGCCAGTAATGCCTGCAGAGCGCTTGTATTTAAATTACACAGTCCTTAAGGGATTTTATTTATTCTTAAGGTAAAGTAATTTTACTCAAATCACGTAAATGTATTCAATCACATGTAAATTGTACTGAGTAATTTTCACTCAAGCGGGCACATCCGGTTCGGTTCATCGGTTGGAAGGATTCATTTTAACCAATGAACAATGTAATAATTATTAATTTAAATATCTATTAATGTTACACCACTCAAGACCGCATAGCGCAGTGGATTAGCGCGTCTGACTTCGGATCAGAAGGTCGTGGGTTCGACTCCCACTGTGGTCGATTCTTTTTATTTAATTTTGTTTTTGGTAATTTTGGTTTAAATTTATCTGCTCATTCATCCATGTACTTGAACAGATTTCTCAAAGCAACATTCCAAAAATGCAGCACGTAAAAGGAGATGATCAGATCATATCAATCATTTGATGAAACCTTCTAATGCTGCTGGTTAACCAATGATTTAACACTATCAAAATGTACAATCTTCTAATTATTATCTATAAATAAAGCACACTCTCAGTCCAAAACCATCAGTCAGGTAACTCCATTACATACAATACACACTTATTGTAATTACACCCATTTTGTAAGTTACCAAATTTGTTAATTTTGACTCTTCCGAAAAATTTACGTGGTTAGAGCATCGGGAAGGCTTGTGGGAGCTCCGAGAATTTTACCACCCACATCAGGGAATGTATCATAACCTGGCAACGTACTCATTTTCCCTTCTCTGCTGATTTGAACTGGATATTGCATCAAGTGTCCCCTCATTTCTTTGTGAGCATCACACACGAATGCTTTCCAGTTTTCTCCCGCGATCCTGTTGACACGCTGCATGCATTCAAGGCTCTGCGGTTCGCGGAACGTATCCTCCAGTGTGCCCAGGTGCTCTGCCCATAGAGAAGTCCTGTAACCGTACACCTGCAGCCATCACAATTTCTTTAATATGTCAACGTACGGAGAATGCTTTCACCAGTCAACTGAATTGAAATCTGTACTAACTGATGATGAATGATTCATACGAAGTAAGCTTAAGTAGTGAATATTTTGATCTTCATTGATCATTGATGATGGATTAAAATTTACACTTCACAAAACAGTTTCTGTTGATGTTAGAATTGGTCTGTTCTTTCTTTAGCTCCAAGATTTGGCTACTTGAGTATGAATTCTTCACTCGTATTTCATTTAGGCTAGTGTAAAAGCTCTATTTGATTTTAGCAACTAGAAGAGTGAACTCAAGCTAAGCCATAACATATGATTGCTGCCCTTGTAATGGAAACATTTGTTCAATTCAAACTAATAACATAAAATTATTTAGCCAACTTTGAATTCTGACATGTTTAGCAAGTAAATGGACATTTCAAACCTGGCCGCGGGGGTGAGATTTCTTTGCTGCCCATGTGTAATGAGGTTGGTAAGCACCCATTGCAATTTCTGTATCCCTTGAACCCTCCAATGATCTCTGGTTTATGTTAGCCGATCCCATGATTACATACTCATCGTCAACAATCATGCCTTTGGCATGGACATAAATCATAAATCTGCGGAACTTCTGAGCCGCTGCCTGTCAACAAAAAGAGGGAAGTCCAACGTAATCCAAGATATAATTATAACATCAATATCAGGAGATATAAAGCTAGTAACTGCATATTAATATCATTTTGAATATGAATTGCTATACCCATCAGACATATAGTTATCATGTATATAAAATAGTATACCAGTGCACGGTTTTCAGTTTGCTGATTCATTTGAGATCGGTCCAAAGGTGGCGCTTCACGCTTACCGAGGCAATAGAAACTCAAATAATCTTGAGGATGGTATTTATTGGAAAGGCCGTTTTCCTGAAGCGCCTGTGCCACAATCTTGTACATCATAGATATTGTTTGACCCTGATAAATGAAACATTAGCATGCCATCAGACATTCTACTTTACTAGTAAATAAAAAGAAGATTCATGCACTCTGAATTATAATAGTTTCTTATATTGAATAATCAATAGCTTAATGAATCCATATACGGTTCTAACAAACAGTGAGAGTACAGTAGTTTCCTCGTAAATAGATCTCAAACTTACCTGCCAATACAAAATTTCCTGGACAGCAGCACTATTTGGGTTACCCTCTGGCCACATTGGAATTACTACATACACTGAGAAACGCTCATTTGCATTGATTTTGCTGACAATTTTCAAGGCTAATTCCATAGGGATTAAATTATCTGCACCTGTTTGTGCAGAGAAGAAATTTTATGGGCTGATCGATGTAAGGAAAAAGTTAAGCGACAATCCGTCCATTCCTTGGTTTAAATACCTGCATTTTTGTATGATGGCCAATGATATGATGACCCGATGAAGTACTGATTCTCTATGTATATAAAATGCTGTGCTGACCTTATTGCTTTTACATATGCCGAATGGATGCTCTTATCTACTTTCAAGTCCTTTGCACAGACCAAATTCTGCGATAAAAAAGAGAGTAACAGCAGATCAAATTTGCTATCAGAGGTTTCTGTTCATAATGGTTTCACATGGATGAGAAGCTACATCTGTCAAGTTGACTAAAGAACCTGTTAGTCCTTGCTAAGAAGTATAGCATATGAGGCATTACATATGCTCAGTTCTAACCTGAGCCACAGCTTCCTCAACATCCTTTGGAAATCCCTTTACAGATCCTGAATCAATGGACCGAAACACCTATCATAAGCAAAATGAGTCAAGGATCTTCTCTCAATGTTTAATGCATGCTCATAATCTCCAATGAAGAACCTTTATTCCCTACCTGAATGTGCCAATTCTCAGTTTCCTTTTCACTACCAGCACGCGTAGGTTTATAACTATGAGGACCAGTAGATGGTGTTATTCCAATGCGATCCAGATTTATCAAACTATCATCATACCAGTGAGTGACCTTTTTGAGCCTGAATTCACGCCATTTTGTGGACCTTCTCCATCTTTGCTCAAAATTTATTAATATGTCATATGCAGCAGGACCCTCAACTTTACAATGCATGTCATGCCATGGTTCCCTTGGGCCTTTGGCATGAGACTGCAAGTGTCAACAACATAACAGCCATTAAAAATCGCGTTTCACATATATTGCAATTATTTGTGCAAATGAAGAACACCTCAATCATACTTAAAAGCAAATGTCAAGGAGGCCTAATGGACATCAGATCTCTTATCAGTGGATTACACGTCGTTTCCAGATTTACACTAATTGATGGTGGCAAGTACAAAAACTACATAAACAAAGATGTACTGCAACTAGCTAAGTAGGTGATATGGACACATTGCATGCATGCATTGCAATGAATCTTAGCCTCATCAGACACAATGAACTTCGAATCCAAAGTCAAGATAAGCCACATAGAGAGCTTTGGGAATGTATAATAACTACTTACTGGCAATGAAGGATTGTGAAAATCATTTGCAAAGACGGTGTTAAGATCACCAAAGAGCCTGTGCTCGGGAGTGTCATATCTTCCATCACATAGATCCAGACCACCAATGAAAGCTGATATTTTCCGGTTATTTCCAGATGCTGGAGTGTCAACAATCACACACTTCTGATGATGTGTAAATAGGGTTCCCACAACCTGGACTAGAATGATCCATTCAAATCAGAGAATAAGATAACAATTCCAACTAAATGGTCTGTAATGAAAATTAAAAAAAAAAAAAACTCACTAAGCAAGCAACAGATCAGAAGTGTCATCTTAATTATTGTCAAAACAATTCAACATTCGCTCAAAAATGTTTCATCACCTGTTGTTTAAAAATACTGAGTTTATTGCTTGCGTAGCGAGGAGCGAGTACACAGTTTACGCTAGAGTGCTTGAAAAACTTCCGGGTTTCTTCATCATGAGTCTGCATGACACCTTCCTGCATTCAAGCCTATCATTGATCAAATTTATAAATCTCAGTTCCAAATCAAGAGAGAATCTGTCAGTAGGTTGATAATAGCAGATCCAAACCATTAACGTGACAAAATAATACAGAAAATATTTTACTCTATAATTGATCACCTCAACAGAGAAAAATGCAGTTTCCCACTGAAAAAAGAAACATCCTAAAGGAATCCAAGTATCCATATGTTTTGTGCATGTATCAGATCAGAGAAACACTTGCATAAAGTTATAAAACTTTTTTAGATCAGATAGCTTGCAACATTCAATGAGATGTCAAGAGATTACCGTCTTTATAAATAAATTATCATGTGAAGTTTTATCATCCCAAATCAGTAAAAGCACGCGAACTCCTTCCTGTGACTTGTGCTTCAACAGCTCTCCGAAAGAAAGCTCTCCTCCAGAAGGTAATGGTTTTGTTGGCTCCCTTACAAGCTTTACAGGATGAAACACAGACCAACCAATGATGTATATCAAGTGGCGAGCTTCCAAAACAGCATGACATATTTCTTCCCAACATTGACCATGACGAAAAGTTTTTCCACCATCAAGAGCAATTTCAGGTAGCATGCCAGGAGGAACGTGAGCATCTTGATAAAGAGTCAAATTTCCTTCTTTCCTGAGCGGAAAATATGTTTTCAGAACTCCTTGGTAATCCGGTCCAGCACCAACTCCATCTTTATACAGAGGAATCTGACCAATTGGCTTATATCGCATGGAAACATGCAGTTGCGGAAAAGGTTTCAGATTTTTCCCATAACTTCCTGCTATAGGGAACCAATCATCAACTTCATTTCCACAGAGAATTTTCTCGACGGGTATCTGCACTACCCCAATAAGTTCAGCCCCAAGAATATCATTATCCTTAACATGAAACTCCAAGTTTACAACAGAGTGAGCGACAGGCACACAAAAGTGCTCATCCCAAAAGGGATTTTCACAGTTGGAAATTACTCTAGTTTGTGCTACTGTAGCCCCAGATAGGCAAACAGAGACATAAGGATTACTAGTAATCATCGAATGTCTGCCAGAAAGCCCTCGTGTTTTCTTGAAGGGAAACCTGCAGTGCCCGCACATATTACAACATTTTCTCATACTCTCTGTAATTAAATCCATATTTGGAAGGGATTTAGCCTCCAAAATCGACAAATCTAAGTCACCATGCAAGAAAACTGGTTCATCAGAAGCTGCACTCCCGCTACTAGTGGATTTTGGAGTAACATTACCTTCACTACCCATACTGAGATAGATTCTAGGCACACCTTGGTTACCTAATGTTGTGCCCACAACAATCAATCGAGACCTGTTAGCATGGAAAGTTGTGGACGAACACAAAAGTTTGAAGCAGTTCTCTTCTCTTAAGATGTTAGAACATGCAGCCAGTTTTGAAATGTCTGGTATCTAAATCATAAAGCTTGTAAACTTCACCACTTGAAAGAAAAATCTCCAATCTCAATATCCTTAAGCATCAGAATTAAGCAGCCGAGTGAAAAGAAACACGAGTTCTTACTGTAATTCGTGCAAAACCATTAAAAAGATTGCATAATCTCTCCAAGATGTCCCAGAATCGTTCCTTGCTAAGACACCAAAAGGGATAAAGTGATTAGATGACAATCACCAGTTTATAAGATCAATTAACACATGCATGTTTGGTCTATAGCATAGGTTCAAAATCCACATGCCCATTAGATCAAATGCGTCATCTCTAACAACAATTATAGCTACTGAAAAAAAAAAGTCAAAGAAGCAAATTTGATTAAGCATATATTGAGCCTTCACCAAATGTATCCGATTCACAATCCGTCATGCTTTCTTCCAGATTTATTTTGATTCAATTCAAAACAAAATTCTACTTCTAGCATTCCCCTCAGAGGAAATGAAACAAATTTACACCTCAAGGATCTTGCATACGATTCTCTGAATGAACTTATTAAATGATTCTTTTTGTATCATGTTGTAGCTAGCTTCAATTTTAAACATTCATTAGATTAGAAAAACCATAAGTACTTGTCCATTGCCTTCTTGGCCACTACCAACTGAAAACACAACAACTGGTCAATTAACACTCCGCTTAAGCAATAGCAAGGCTCCATACCATGGATGGTTTCGCAGGCCGTCATGTGCATCTAACACAGTCCCATTTAGCTCTACACTGTAATTTAATTTACAGAGTGAGATTTTCATCATTCAAGCATAAAATCACTTGGTCGACCAGATAGTGTCTGATAAAAAATGTGTGTGTTAAGTGTGGTAAAAGAAATCTGGGTTCCAAATCCCCTCAAATTAGGGTTAAAGAGTCATTTGATGTAGTGGCGGAACCACACAAGGACCAAATTAGATAGTTGCGACACAACGACCAGCATAGACGATTGCTCTTATTAAGTCTTAGTTTTTTTCAGAATATCATTTCTCAATCTAAATTTAATTATTATTTTCCCCCAATAAATTTTTTTATCTTCCTCTCTAGCTTTGAATAAGATATGAAAAAAGTAACTAAAAAATTTATGTTTTCATTACCAAAATCCCGCAAATTCTCTTAAAAAGCATATTAATCCTACCCCCACTAATTTAAAACTCTGGCTCCATCACTGTTTTTGGTTTACATTTATGAAATACTATAACCCACGTCCTAGATTCATTCATCAAGAAACGCTCAGCATTATCAATCAAAAGCATGAACAAAAAATACAAAATAAAACAAGATCGAGAAGAGATCATAAACTTTAATCAAAATAAATCAAAACCCCACAATTTTTTTCTTTTTTCTTTTTGAAAATAAATTTGAAATAAACATTCACCTGATGAAGAGGACGAGTTTTCTAAGGATCAGAAATGTTAGAGAAATGGATTTCTTCGTTGTTTCTTCATGCAGAAGAAAGTAAGAGAGAGAAAGAGAGGAACCAGAAAAAAAAACCGAGAAAAACAGCAAGCGAAATTGGCGGGAAATATCGGTTACGTATCAATTGACAGCCACTGTTTGTGATTTTATTTTAAACATTGTCCGTACAAAACGGTTATTCAAACTATTTTTAGACTTGGACTCGAGAGTAAAATTTTTTGGATCAGATCAGACGAATTTGATCATTTTTAACCTTTTATTACAACGTGTGTCGAAATACATAAATAACACTTTTTTTTTTATTTGAAAACTGATGATTTGATTGAATTTTATCTTCCCATCCAGTGTAAGCAAGCATTATAGATACTAAACTTCATCCGGGAATTATCTTTAACAACTACTTTTACACTATTTTTTTTTTCCCTACAATGCATAAGCAATTAAGCACTTTCATTCTCAACAATTCAAAGGTAATTTTGGGTCCCTCAACCTTGATAATATAACCATTCAAGGATCTACTCTGAGGATTTAGTGGCCAAACATACACTAAATCCTTGTCATTATAAGGCCATTCAGTTGATTAATAATGTAACAAATGGAGATTCGATTAAACCAAGAGAAAATGATTAATGTATATTCTAAACCGTTATATTTATGGCCAAAGTACTTAACAATGTGAAGCAAGAATCCATTTCCAATCCTCAAACAGACAGGAAAACAACTTAGTCTGTCAACATATTTACCACGGCATATTTTAAAATGTACCATCCTACAACCCATGAACAAGAGAAAAAGCAATTCCTAAGTACTTTTCAGGTCCCTCCCTTTTGACTCGTCGTCCCAAAGAACTAATCAAAATTATCCTGATATTTTCCCTGCAAAAGCCAACAACAATGCATCAACGAATGTTGCTCAAACCCTCTCACTTCATACAGGAAGAAAAATTTAACTTGCATTGATTGAAATTTTGCTCTTTCACTTATCTGGATAGAAACTAAAGAGATTTCACCAAGCTACTTGTTAAGTTCCAAGGCCCTAGCTACAAAGAGAGCTAAATAGGTGACTCAATAACTGATTTTACAGGACAGAGTTTGATGGTATTATTTTCTAATTAGGATATGGGGCAGAGACAGCACAACTATAGTTTCTAGGACTGAATGACAGTGCATTACCAAATAAATAGTCCACATTAGTTAATGAAATCAATTTACAGGCACTTGGAGCTTGATATCAAAACACTATATCTTCCAAAGGGAATATGCCTTACTTGGTCTGTCCTAGTTAAATCCAATGGATGCCTAGTTCCGATGCCCACCTTGTATGTTTCCCTGATCCGCTTGTGAAAATCTTTGATCCTCTCCTTGCCCATGGTAACTCTGTCCATAACTAGAACTTGTTCCTTGTCCATAAGATCCCCCATAGGAAGCACCAGAAAAATTGCCGCGCCCATAACCACTCCGGTCTCCTTGTGGAAGATTATAATTTCCCTGCCCCGCTTGGTTGTAATTGCCCTGATGTGAAGGCATTGGACCTCTTCCTTCTGCCTGATAAGAGTCTCTTCCACCAGCCGCATTATCTCTATTGTTCACTAGCATGGGCCCCTCTCTTTGTCCTTGTCCTGGAGGGCCAAAATTTTGTTGAGGTGGATAATTTTGCTGAGGGGGGTAATTTTGCGGAGGAGCATAATTTTGCTGAGGAGCATAATTTTGCCGTGGTGGATAATTTTGTTGAGGCTGATAATTTTGATGAGCACCATAACTTCTACCATCTCCTTGCATAGGTTCTGAAGAATTCTGTTGCGGATTTCCAGGCCATGCTTGCTGATTTTGCATCGGACCTCCTTGCTGACTGCGTGGGGCCCCAAAATTAACGTCACGTCTTCGATCATAGTTCCTGTTTCGATCACGGAATCTCCCCCCTGTATGATGTTGAATAGGAGGTGGTCTTGGTATGATAGTCCCATTGATGTATTTGTCACCTGGTAAGCACAGAAAATTATCAATTCACTTTCAAAATGTTAGCGCAAAGTAGTTCAACATATTTAATTAACACTACCTCCATATTCCTTGTTCTGTGGATCGATGTAAGAATCTGGCAATATGAAAACAACTCCAGGTATACCTGTTCACACAATAACAGAAAAGTCAGTATCATATTTTATTTGAGAATTATATGAACAACAAATGCTGTGGATACAGTTACCTTGAAACTTTTCTGACTCTTCTTCAGTCATTATAGCTTGAAACCCTTGATAAGTCGTTGTGCTACAAGCATAAATTCGTTTCTTTGCCTCCTCCAAGCTGACACCACAAAAGATAATTCAAATCAGCCAAAAACTTTTCATTTTTGTGTTAAGAAAAATCAGCATTAACAATTCATGCCAACCGCCAAAATCAAGGCTCCCCATGAAAACAAATGAAAGAAATTGTACAGAAACATACAATCACTCACATGAAGACGTCCACCAACAACTAATGAAAAATGCCATTATCTCAAAAATACCATCCTAAAAAGTGTCATGACAATCTATACAATTGGTGTATAAAGAAAACATCACGAACCAAACTAAAATGCCAGCTTTTTGGTGTTAGTGATAAGAAACAACTTACCACAACCATTAATTATCCATAATTTCATTGTTCATCCCCAGTGTTCTTCATAAATGTTACAGAGTTCTTCACAAGAAAGTGAAAGGGCATTTCAAAAGTTCTGAAACAATACCTCAATTCTATTGCAAAAACAAATAATCTCAAACAAGAACCAATAATCATATTTTGTCACTATCAAGCATGATGCATCTGAGCAAAACAGTGGAAGCCAATGCCAGAATACATATTAATAAACAATTAAATATAGAGAAAAAAGGCTTAAACCTCACGGAGGGGGGAAATTGTCCCCCAACATTTCACGTTTTCGGGACCTGTAAATCATCAAGGCTAGTTCCTTAATAGGATGATAGAACGGTGAAATCTAATAATAATCATAATATATAGATAAAGAATTTGGTATTTTATAAAGAGTAACTAATAATTGAACTCTCTAAATTTCCAAGACGCGTGCCCTTGAGAATGAACTGAAATTTATTTAGTCGCATGAAGTGGTCTCGTAGTTACGGATCGCA